>NC_063173.1:39716443-39898257 GCF_023159225.1 Perognathus longimembris pacificus | reverse complement strand
GTTTTTATTCTCAGAAGGGATACTCCCTGATATACAGCTGTCTAACCCCTTCGTAAGTTTAGGTCCTAAATGAGCTTTTTTCTCTGTTCCCTCACCACAATCCAGATTCTTTTGGGGAGTTACCAGTGCAGTAACCATACCAGGAAGTACTTAATTTATTAAGCTACTGCTTTTCTTAATCTCAGTGGAGATATTTACTGACAAACAGCTACCTACGGAACATGTTCTTGTCGTTCCTATATGAGCTTTTATCTCTCTCCCCTCACCACAAATCAGATTCTTCTGTGAAGTTCTCAGTACATTATCCTTTCCCCTGTGTAATTACCTTAACAAGCTCCAGCTGTATTTATTCTCAAAACGGTTACTCCCTGATATACAGCTGCCTACCCCCTACGTAAGTGCAGGTCCTAAATGAGCTTTTATCTCTCTCCCCTCACCACAAATCAGATTCTTCTGAGGACTTCCCAGTACATTATCCTTTTCCCTGTGTAATTACCTTAACATGCTCCAGCTGTTTTTATTCTCTGATGGTTTACTCCCTGATGTACAGCTGCCTACCCCCTTTGTAAGTGCAGGTCCTAAATGAGCTTTTTTCTCTGTTCCCTCACCACAATCCAGATTCTTTTGGGGAGTTACCAGTACAGTAACCATACCAGGAAGTACTTAATTTATTAAGCTACAGCTTTTCTTAATCTCAGTGGAGATATTTACTGATAAACAGCTACCTACGCAGCATGTTCATGTCGTTCCTAAATGAGCTTTTATCTCTCTCCCCTCACCACAAATCAGATTCTTCTGAGGAGTTCCCAGTACATTATCCTTTCCCCTGTGTAATTACCTTAACAAGCTCCAGCTGTTTTTATCCTCAGAAGGGATACTCCCTTATATACAGCTGCCTACCCCCTACGTAAGTGCAGGTCCTAAATGAGCTTTTTTCTCTGTTCCTGAGGTGCCAGACTTTGAAGTCAGGCCCCACCACGTGAACCCCATTTTAGAATCGAACCCTGAGCCAATCAGATTTGTACCTGTGTTCTAATCTCGCTTGCACAGCTGATTGTTGTAACCTTGTTCTTTGCCTTTATAACTCCTGTGTAATCACAGTTCGGGGCTTCCTCCTAACCTCTGCTGCGTAGGTGGGTAGGACGAGGCCCGAGTTGGCAGCTCGTTAAATAAAGCCTTGCCTTGCTTTTGCATTTCGTAGTGTCTAAATCTCGGTGGTCTTCTTGGTGGTGGTCTTGCGTCTTGGCCCAACAATAGGGGTTTCGTCCGGGATAGCTCCAGAGACCCCGAGATCCCAGACTCTGAAGGTAGAAAACAGCGCTGTTCATTTGTCTTGTCCTGAAAATTTGTCTGTCTGTTTTGCTTTTGCTTATACTAGTAGGGCGCGAGTCAGTTTGGTTTTTGGCCGGAACTGACCAGGAGGGCCTCCTAAATGAGACTCAACCCGCCCACCTTGTACTTGGGTCTGCTCCTTCTGCTTATCTGGCAGGAGGTTGTGGGCCCACTCGGGTCCACTCCTTCTGCACCCTTGCAGGAGGTTGTGGGCCAACTCGGGTTCCACTCCTTCTTGCAGGAGGTTGTGGGCCAACTCGGGTCCATTCCTTCTGCACCCTTGTAGGAGGTTGTGGGCCAGCTTGGAAGATCTCCAACTCATAGCTTTTCTTAGGCCTGTGTTTTTTCCTCCTTTTGTATTAATTGTTTTGTTTTTGTAGCCTTTTGGAAGAAATTTGGAAGTAAAATTGTCCTAAATAATTATTGCAAAGTGAGAAAAGGAGAATTATGGCTACCAAAATGTTTAATTGCCATTCCATCTTCTTTGTAGGGTTTTTTGTAACAGTTTTCAGCAGGCCCACAGAGAAGCACAGGTGATTCCTACAAGTTTGTCAAGACCTAATACTGACCCTTAATAAGTTCCAAGTAAGAGAGCATGCTTAAAAACTACTTCTGTGTGGACCACCTTGTTGCTTATAATTGGAGTAAAGTGGCCCCTTATAAGACTCATTGTTCTGAATCTGCGGTTCGAAGCCAGCCGGGCAAAGAAAGGTCCCTGTGAGAGACTTGTCTCTAATCAGCCAGCAGAGTGCTGGGAACGGAGTGGTGTGGAGCTCAAAAGTGGTACGGTGCTAGTCTTGAGCTGGAGAGCTGAGGGACAGCACTCAGGCCCTGAGTCCAAGTCGAAAGTCACTCCTCCTGGGACAAAAGTGATGGAGCATCCAGAGGCAGTAAGCCACTGCTTGGATGGCAGAGATGGTTGTCAGATCCTAGAGTCACTACTGTTGGCCTTTCAAAAGTTAAAGCCGGGAAGTCCTAGAAGAATAGTTCATAAGCATGCCTTTCCAATGGCATGTCTGTCTACCGGGCAAGAATTTGCCAGTCATCTGTGATAGTGGTTAGTAAGGGGAAGTTTGTCAAATGAGAGAATAGATTAAAATCTCACCCTCCCCCCCGCATTTACTCAAAAGCTCTGATTGGCAGTAAGAATTTTAAGCTGATACATCTGTTTAGGAAAGAAAGCTTGTAGACCTGAGATTGTGTCCTTATTGAGATCTATTAAAGGCCTGCAAAGGTATATTGTTAAAAATTGCAAGACCTGTCAGCTTGCCAATGCCCCCAATCAACAGATTACTAAAGGAGCTCGCCTCTGTGGGAATAGGCCAGGCCTGTATTGGGAAGTACATTTCACAGAATATTTGCTAGTTTTTGTAGACACCTTTTCAGGATGGGTTGAAGCCTATCAAACAAAGCATGAGACTGCGAATGTAGTGGCTAAAAAGATCCTGGAAGAAATCCTACCCAGGTATGGCTTCCCATCCACCATTGGGTCAGACAATGGACAGGCTTTCATCTCAAAGTAAGTCAGGGAATAGCTGCAGCACTGGGGACGGAAACCCCAGAGTGCAGTACAGGTAGAGAAAATGAATTGGACTCTAAAAGATATGATTCTGCTTCTGTCCCTACCCCCCATTTATTCAGACCAGGGGACTGAAATCCTAAGAACCACAGTGGAAGGAACCCTAGACGGCATCACCACTTGGGTTCATTGCTTCCACGCCAGGCCAGCGGACCCCATTGCCCTGGATGACAACTACCGTGATGGAACATGGGAGGTCTCAAGCACCCAACTCAGCCGCTTTGCCTTCGCCTCAAGAAAAGAAAGTTAGACTGAGACTAAGGTTATAGGTTCCTGGCTAGGTAAGGTCTACTCCCCTGAGTCAGCCTGAAGAAGTTACAGAAGATGGATGATCTTCACCCATCAGCCCCCCTTTAAAATCAAGGGACAGATTTGTTTTTGTGAAGATGAGGCAGGATAAACTAGAGGCATGCAAAACAGAGGTACAGAGACTATTCTTGTAAGAATGGTGACAGGCCCTTTGGTTACTCCATTGGGCACCACTGGCCCATGCCTTACCTCTATATCATCCCCTAGACATGCAGCCATTGAAATTGGAGAGAATGGAGCCATGATTGGCTCCCAAGGTACCAAAAAGAAAAAGGGGGAAATGAGGTGCCAGACTTTGAAGTCAGGCCCCACCACGTAAACCCCCATTTTAGAATCGAACCCTGAGCCAGTCAGATTAGTACCTGTGTTCTAATCTCGCTTGCACAGCTGATTGTTGTAACCTTGTTCTTTGCCTTTATAATCCCTGTGTAATCACAGCTCGGGGCTTCCTTCTAACCTCCGCTGCTTAGGTGGGTAGGACGAGGCCCGAGTTGGCAGCCTTGCCTTACTTTTGCATTTCGGAGTGACTAAATCTCGGTGGTTTTTCTTGGGGGTGGTCTTGCGTCTTGGCAAAACATTCCCTCACCACAATCCAGATTCTTTTGGGGAGTTACCAGTACAGTAATCATACCAGGAAGTACTTAATTTATTAGGCTACTGTTTTCTTAATCTCAGTGGAGATATTTCCTGATAAACAGCTACCTATGCAGCATGTTCATGTCGTTCTTAAATGAGCTTTTATCTCTCTCCCCTAACCACAAATCAGATTCTTCTGAGGAGTTCCCAGGACATTATCCTTTCCCCTGTGTAAATACCATAACAAGCACCAGCTGTTTTTATTCTCACAAGGGATACTCCCCGATATACAGCTGCCTACCCCCTTCGTAAGTGCAGGACCTAAATGAGCTTTTTTTCTGTTCCCTCACCACAATCCAGATTCTTTTGGGGAGTTACCAGTACAGTAACCATACCAGGAAGTACTTAATTTATTAAGTTACTGCTTTTCTTAATCTCAGTGGAGATATTTACTGATAAACAGCTACCTACGCAGCACGTTCATGTCGTTCCTAAATGAGCTTTTATCTCTATCCCCTCACCAAAAATCAGATTCTTCTGAGAAGTTCCCAGTACATATTCTTTCCCCTGTGTAATTACCTGAACAAGCAACAGATGTTCTTCTTCTCAGAAGGGACACTCCCTGATAAACAGCTGCCTACCACCTTCGTAGTGCAGGTCCTAAATGAGCTTTTTTCTCTGTTCCCTCACCACAATCCAGATTCTTTTGGGGAGTTACCAGTACAGTAACCATACCAGGAAGTACTTAATTTTTTATGCTACTGCTTTTCTTAATCTCAGTGGAGATATTTACTGATAAACAGCTACCTACGCAGCAGGTTCATGTCGTTCCTAAATAAGCTTTTATCTCTCTCCCCTCAAATCAGATTCTTCTGAGGAGTTCCCAGTTCATTATCCTTTTCCCTGTGTAATTACCTTAACAAGCTCCAGTTGTTTTTATTCTCAGAAGGGATGCTCCCTGATATACAGCTGCCTACCCCCTTCGTAAGTGCAGGTCCTAAATGAGGTTTTTTCTCTCATCGGTCACCACAATCCAGATTATTTTGGGGAGTTACCAGTACAGTAACCCTAAAAGGAAGTACTTAATTTATTAAGCTACTGCTTTTCTTAATCTCACTGGATATATTTACTGATAACCAGCTACCTACGCAGCATGTTCATGTCGTTCATAAATGAGTTTTTATCTCTCTCCCCTCACCACGAATCAGATTCTTCTGAGGAGTTCCAGTACATTATCCTTTCCCCTGTGTAATTACCTTAACATGCTCCAGCTGTTTTTACTCTCAGAAGGGATATTCCCTCATATACAGCTGCCTACCCCCTTCGTAAGTGCAGGTCCTAAATGAGCTTTTTTCTCTGTTCCCTCACCACAATCCAGATTCTTTTGGGGAGTTACCAGTACAGTAACCATACCAGGAAGTACTTAATTTATTAAGCTACTGCTTTTGTTAATCTCAGTGGAGATATTTAATGATAAACATCTACCTACCCAGTATGTTCATATCGTTCCTAAATGAGTTTTTATCCCTCTCCCCTCACCACAAATCAGATTCTTCTGAGGAGTTCCCAGTACATTATCCTTTCCCCTGATTAATTAACTTAACAAGCTCCAGCTCTTTTTATTCTCAGAAGGGATATTCCCTGATATACAGCTGCCTACCTCCTTCGTAAGTGCAGGTCCTAAATGAGCTTTTTTTCTCTGTTCCCTCACCACAATCCAGATTCTTTTGGGGAGTTACCAGTACAGTAACCATACCAGGAAGTACTTAATTTATTAAGCTACTGCTTTTCTTAATCTCAGTGGAGATATTTACTGATAAACAGCTACATACGCAGCATGTTCACGTCGTTCCTATATGAGCTTTTATCTCTCTCCCCTCACCACAAATCAGATTCTTCTGAGAAGTTCCCAGTACATTATCCTTTCCCCTGAGTAATTACCTTAACAAGCTCTAGCTCTATTTATTCTCTGATGGGATACTCCCTGATAAACATCTGCCTACCCCCTTCGTAAGTGCAGGTCCTAAATGAGCTTTTTCTCTGTTCCCTCACCACAATCCAGATTCTTTTGGGAGATACCAGTGCAGTAACCATACCTGGAAGTACTTAATTTATGAAGCTACTGCTTTTCTTAATCTCAGTGGAGATATTTACTGATAAACAGCTACCTACGCAGCATGTTCATGTCGTTCCTAAATGAGCTTTTATCTCTCTCCCAGCACCATAAATCAGATTCTTCTGAGGAGTTCCCAGTACATTATCCTTTCCCCTGTGTAATTACCTTAACAAGCTCCAGCTGTTTTTATTCTCAGAGGGGATACTCCCTGATATACAGCTGCCTACCCCCTTCGTAAGTGCAGGTCCTAAATGAACTTTTTTCTCTGTTCCCTCACCACAAACCAGATTCTTTTGGGGAGTTACCAGTACATTAACCATACCAGGAAGTACTTAATTTATTAAGATACTGCTTTTCTTAATCTCAGTGGAGATATTTACTGATAAACAGCTACCTACGCAGCAGGTTCATGTCGTTCCTATATGAGATTTTACCTCTCTCCCCTCACCACAAATCAGATTCTTCTGAGGAGTTCCCAGTACATTATCCTTTCCCCTGTGTAATTACCATAACAATCTCCAGCTGTTTTTATTCTCAGAAGGGATACTCCCTGATATACAGCTGCCTATCCCCTTCGCAAGTGCAGGACATAAATGAGCTTTATTCTCTGTTCCCTCACCACAATCCAGATTCTTTTGGGGAGATACCAGTACAGTAACCATACCAGGAAGTTCTTAATGTATTAAGCTACTGCTTTTCGTAATCTCAGTGGAGATATTTACTGATAAACAGCTACCTACGCAGCATGTTCATGTCGTTCCTAAATGATCTTTTATCTCTCTTTCCTCAACACAAATCAGATTCTTCTGAGGAGTTCCCAGTACATTATCCTTTAACCTGTGTAATTACCTTAACAAGCTCCAGCTGTTTTTATTCTCAGAAGGGATACTCCCTGATATACAGCTGCCTACCCCCTTCGTAAGTGCAGGTCCTAAATGAGCTTTTTTCTCTGTTCCCTCACCACAATCCAGATTCTTTTGGGGAGTTACCAGTACAGTAACCATACCAGGAAGTACTTAATTTATTAAGCTACTGCTTTTCTTAATCTCAGTGGAGATATTTACTGATAAACAGCTACCTACCCAGTATGTTCATGTAGTTTATAAATGAGCTTTTATCTCTATCCCTTCACCGCAAATCAGATTCTTCTGAAGAGTTCCCAGTACATTAACTTTCCTCGATGTTATTACCTTACCAAGCTCCAACTGTTCTTATTCTCAGAAGGGGTACTCCCTGATATACAGCTGCTTACCACCTTGGTAAGTGCAGGTCCTAAATGTCCTAAATGAGCTTTTTTCTCTGTACCCTCACCAAAATCCAGATTCTTTTGGGGAGTTACCAGTACAGTAACCATACCAGGAAGTACTTAATTTATTAAGCTACTGCTTTTCTTAATCTCAGAGGAGACATTTACTGACAAACAGCTACCTACGCAGCAAGTTCATGTCGTTCATATATGAGCTTTTATCTCTCTCCCCTCACCACAAATCAGATTCTTCTGAGGAGTTCCTAGTACATTATCCTTTCCCCTTTGTAATTACATTAACAAGCTCCAGCTGTTTTTAATCTCAGAAGGGATACTCCCTGATATACAGCTGCCTAACCCTTCGTAAGTACAGGCCCTAAATGAGCTTTCTTCTCTGTTCCCTCACTACAATCCAAATTCTTTTGGGGAGTTACCAGTACAGTCACCATACCAGGAAGTACTTAATTTATTAAGCTACTGCTTCTCTTAATCTCAGTGGAGATATTTACTGATGAACAACTATCTACGCAGCATGTTCATGTCGTTCCTAAATGAGCTTTTATCTGTCTCCCCTCACCACAAATCAGAATCTGCTGAGGAGTTCCCAGTACATTATCCTTTCCCCTGTGTAATTACCTTAACAAGCTCCAGCTGCTTTCATTCTCAGAAGGGATACTCCCTGATATACAGCTGCCTACCCCCTTCGTAAGTGCAGGTTTTAAATGAGCTTTTTTCTCTGTTCCCTCACCACAATACAGATTCTTTTGGGAAGTTACCAGTACAGTAACCATACCAAGAAGTACTTAATTTTTTAAGCTACTGCTTTTCTTAATCTGAGTGGAGATATTTACTGATAAACAGCTACCTACCCAGTATGTTCAGGTAGTTTATAAATGAGCTTTTATCTCTATCCCTTCACCGTAAATCAGATTCTTCTGAAGAGTTCCCAGTACATTAACTTTCCTCGATGTTATTACTTTAACAGGCTCCAAATGTTTTTCTTCTCAGAAGGGGTACTCCCTGATATACAGCTGCCTACCACCTTGGTAAGTGCAGGTCCTAAATGTCCTAAATGAGCTTTTTTCTCTGTTCCCTCACCACAATCCAGATTCTTTTGGGGAGTTACCAGTACAGTAACCATACCAGGAAGTACTTAATTTTTTAAGCTACTGCTTTTCTTAATCTCAGTGAAGATATTTACTCATAAACAGCTACCTACCCAGTATGTTCATGTAGTTTATAAATGAGCTTTTATCTCTAACAATTCATCACAAATCAGATTCTTCTTTTGAGTTCCCAGTACATTAACCTTTCCTGGATGTTATTACCTTAACAAGCTCCAGCGGTTTTTAATCTCAGAAGGGATACTCCCTGATATACAGCTGCCTAACCCCTTCGTGAGTGCAGGTCCTAAATAACTTTTTTTCTCTGTTCCCTCACCATAATCCAGATTCTTTGGGTAGTTAACAGTACAGTAACCATACCAGGAAGTACTTAATTTATTAAGCTACTGCTTTTCTTAATCTCAGTGGAGATATTTACTGATAAACAACTACCTTCGCAGCATGATCATGTCGTTCTTAAATGAGCTTTTATCTCTCTCTCCTCACCACAAATCAGATCCTTCTGTGGAGATCGCAGTACAGTATCCTTTCCCCTGTGTAATTACCTTAACAAGATCCAGCTGTTTTTATTCTCAGAAGGTATACTCCCTGATATACAGCTGCCTACCCCATCGTAAGTGTAGGTCCTAAATGACCTTTTTTCTCTGTTCCCTCACCACAACCCAGATTCTTTTGGGGACTTACCAGTACAGTAACCATACCTGGAAGTACTTAATTTATTAAGGTACTGCTTTTCTTATTCTCAGGGGGGGGGGGGATTTAGTGATAAACAGCTACCTACGAAGCATGTTCATGTCCTTCGTAAATGAGCTTTTATCTCTCTCCCCTCACCACAAATCAGATTCACCTGAGGAGTTCCCAGTACATTATCCTTTCCCCTGTGTAATTACCTCAACAAACACCAGCTGTTTTTATTCTCAGAAGGGATACTCCCTGATATACAGCTGCCTACCCCCTTCGTTAGTGCAGGTCCTAAATGAGTTTTTTCTCTGTTCTCTCACCACAACCCAGATTCTTTTGGGGAGTTACCACTACAGGAACCATACCAGGAAGTACTTAATTTATTAAGCTACTGCTTTTCTTAATCTCAGTGGAGATATTTCCTGATAAACAGCTACCTACGCAGCACGTTCATGTCGTTCCTATATGAGCTTTTATCTCTCTCCCCTCACCACAAATCAGATTCTTCTGAGGAGTTCCCAGTACATTATCCTTTCCCCTGTGTAATTACCTTAACAAGCTCCAGCTGTTTTTATTCTCAGGAGGGATACTACCTGATATACAGCTACCTACCCCCTTCGAAAGTGCAGGTCGTAAATGAGCTTTTTTCTCTGTTCCCTCACCGCAACCCAGAGGCTTTTGGGGAGTTACCAGTACAGTAACCATACCAGGAAGTACTTAATTTATTAAGCTCTGCTTTTCGTTATCTCAGTGGAGAAATTTACTAATAAACATCTACCTAAGCAACATGTTCCTGTCGTTCCTAAATGACCTATTATCTCTCTCCCCTCACCACAAGTCAGATTTTCCTGAGGAGTTCACAGTACATTATGCTTTCCCCTGTGTAATTACCTTAACAATCTCCAGCTGTTATTATTCTCACAAGGGATACTCTCTGATATACAGCTGCCTACCCCCTTCATAAGTGCAGGTCCTAAATGAGCTTTTTTCTCTGTTCCCTCACCACAACGAGATTCTTTTGGGGAGTTACCAGTACAGTAACCATAGCAGGAAGTACTTAATTTATTAAGCTACTGCTTTTCTTAATCTCAGTGGAGATATTTACTGATAAACAGCTACCTAGGCAGCATGTTCATGTCGTCCCTAAATGATCTGTTATCACTCTCCCCTCACCACAAATCAGAGTCTTCTGAGGAGTTCCCAGTACATTATCCTTTTCCCTTTGTAATTACCTTAACAAGCTCCAGCTGTTTTTATTCTCAGAAGGGATACTACCTGATATACAGCTGCCTACCCCCTTCGAAAGTGCAGGTCGTAAATGAGCTTTTTTCTCTGTTCCCTCACCGCAATCCAGATTCTTCTGGGGAGTTACCAGTACAGTAACCATACCAGGAAGTACTTAATTTATTAAGCTACTGCTTTTCTAAATCTCAGTGGAGATATTTACTGATAAAAAGCTACCTAGGCAGCATGTTCATATCGTTCCTAAATGAGCTTTTATCTCTCTCCCCTCAGCACAAATCAGATTGTTCTGAGGAGTTCCCAGTACATTATCCTTTCCCCTGTGTAATTAGCTTAACAAGTTCCAGCTGTTTTTATTCTCAGAAGGGATACTCCCTTATATACAGCTGCCTACCCCCTTCGTAAGTGCAGGTCCTAAATAAGCTTTTTTCTCTGTTCCCTCACCGCAATCCAGATTCTTTGGGGAGTTACCAGTACAGTAACCATACCGGGAAGTACTTAATTTATTAAGCTACTGCTTTTCTTAATCTCAGTGGAGATTTTTACTGATTAACAGCTACCTACGAAGCATGTTCATGTCGTTCCAAATTGAGCTTTTATGTCTCTCCCCTCACCACAAATCAAATTCTTCTGTGGAGTTCCCAGTACATTGTGCTTTCCTCTGTGTAATTACCTTAACAAGCTCCAGCTGTTTTTATTCTCAGAAGAGATACACCCTGATATACAGCTGCCTACCCCCTTCGTAAGTGCAGGTCGTATATGAGCTTTTTTCTCTGTTCCCTCACCACACTCCAGATTCTTTTTGGGAGTTACCAGTACAGTAACCATACCAGGAAGTACTTAATTTATTAAGCCACTGCTTTTCTGAATCTAAGTGGAGATATTTACTGATAAACAGCTACCTACCCAGTATGTTCATGTCGTTCCTAAATGAGCTTTTATCTCTCTCCCCTCAAAACAAATCAGATTCTTCTGAGGAGTTCCCAGTACATTATCCTTTCCCCTGTGTAATTACCTTAACAAGCTCCACCTGTTTTTATTCTCAGAAGGGATACACCCTGATAGACAGCTTCGTAAGTGCAGGTCCTAAATGAGCTTTTTTCTCTGTTCCCTCACGACAGTCCAGATTCTTTTGGGGAGTTAAAAGTACAGTAACCATACCAGGAAGTACATAATTTATTAAGCTACTGCTTTTCTTAATCTAAGTGGAGATATTTACTGATAAACAGCTACCTACGCAGCATGTTCATGTCGTTCCTAAATGAGCTTTTATCTCTCCCCTCACCACAAATCAGATTCATCTGAGGAGTTCCCAGTACATTATCCTTTCCCCTGTGAAATTACCTTAACAAGCTCCAGCTGTTTTTATTCTGAGAAGGGATACTCCCTGATATACAGCTGCCTACCCCCTTCGTAAGTGCAGGTCCTAAATGAGCTTTTTTCTCTGTTCCCTCACCACAATCCAGATTTTTTTGGGGAGTTACCTGTATACTAACCATACGAGGAAGTACTTTATTTATTAAGCTACTGCTTTTCTAAATCTCAATGCAGATATTTGCTGATAAACAGCTACCTACGCAGCATGTTCATGTCGTTCCTAAATGAGCTTTTATCTCTTTCCCCTCACCACAAATCAGATTCTTCTCAGGAGTTCCCAGTACATTTTCCTTTCCCCTGTGTAAGTACCTTAACAAGCTTCAGCTGTTTTTATTCTCAGAAGGGATACTCCCTGATATACTGCTGCCTACCCCCTTCGTAAGTCCAGGTCCTAAATGAGCTTTTTTCTCTGTTTCCTCACCGCAATCCAGATTCTTTTGTGGAGTTACGAGTACAGTAACCATACCAGGAAGCACTTAATTTATTAATCTACTGCTTTTCTTACTCTCACTGGAGATATTTACTGATAAACAGCTACGTAGGCAGCATGTTCATGTCGTTCCTAAATGAGCTTTTATCTCTCTCCACTCACCACAAATCAGATTCTTCTGAGGAGTTCCCAGTACATTATCATTTCCCCTGAATAATTACCTTAACAAGCTCCAGCTGTTTTTATTCTCAGAAGGGATACTACCTGATATACAGCTGCCTACCCCTTCGAAACTGAAGGCCGTAAATGAGCTTTTTTCTCTGTTCCCTCACGGAAATCCAGATTCATTTGGGGAGTTACCAGTACAGTAAACATACCAGGAGGTACTTAATTTATTGAGATACTGCTTTTCGTAATCTCAGTGGAGATATTTCCTGATAAACAGCTACCTACGCAGCATGTTCATGTCGTTCCTAAAAGATCTTTTACCTCTCTACCCTCACCACAAATCCGATTCTTCTTAGGAGTTCCCAGTAGATTATCCTTTCCCCTGTGTAATTACCTTAACAAGCTCCAGCTGTTTTTATTCTCAGAAGGGATACTCCCTGATATACAGCTGCCTACCCCCTTCGTAAGTGCAGGTCCTAAATGAGCTTTTTTCTCTGTTCCCTCACCACAATCCAGATTCTTTTCGGGAGTTACCTGTACAGTAACCATACCAGGAAGTACTTTATTTATTAAGCAACTCCTTTTCTTTCTCTCAGTGGAGATATTTACGGATAAACAGCTACCTACGCAGCATGTTCATGTCGTTCCTAAATGAGCTTTTATCTCTCTCCCCACACCACAAATAAGATTCTTCTGAGAATTTCCCAGTACATTATCCTTTCCCCTGTGTAATTACATTAACAAGCTCCAGCAGTTTTTATTCTCAGAAGGGATACTCCCTGATATACAGCTGCCTACCCCCTTCGTAAGTGCAGGCCCTAAATGAGCCTTTTTCTCTGTTCCCTCACCACAATCCAGGTTCTGTTGAGGAGTTACCAGTACAGTAACCATACCAGGAAGTACTTAATTTATTAAGCTACTGCTTTTCTAAATCTCAATGCAGATATTTGCTGATAAACAGCTACCTACGCAGCATGTTCATGTCGTTCCTAAATGAGCTTTTATCACTTTCCCCTCACCACAAATCAGATTCTTCTCAGGAGTTCCCAGTACATTATCCTTTCCCCTGTGTAAGTCCCTTAACAAGCTTCAGCTGTTTTTATTCTCAGAAGGGATACTCCCTGATATACTGCTGCCTACCCCCTTCGTAAGTCCAGGTCCTAAATGAGCTTTTTTCTCTGTTCCCTCACCGCAATCCAGATTCTTTTGTGGAGTTACCAGTACAGTAACCATACCAGGAAGCACTTAATTTATTAATCTACTGCTTTTCTTACTCTCACTGTAGATATTTACTGATAAACAGCTACGTAGTCAGCATGTTCATGTCGTTCCTAAATGAGCTTTTATCTCTCTCCACTCACCACAAATCAGATTCTTCTGAGGAGTTCCCAGTACATTATCATTTCCCCTGAATAATTACCTTAACAAGCTCCAGCTGTTTTTATTCTCAGAGGGGATACTCCCTGATATACAGCTGCCTACCCCTTCGAAACTGCAGGCCGTAAATGAGCTTTTTTCTCTGTTCCCTCACGGCAATCCAGATTCTTTTGGGGAGTTACCAGTACAGTAAACATACCAGGAGGTACTTAATTTATTGAGATACTGCTTTTCTTAATCTCAGTGGAGATATTTCCTCATAAACAGCTACCTACGCAGCATGTTCATGTCGTTCCTAAAAGAGCTTTTACCTCTCGACCCTCACCACAAATCTGATTCTTCTTAGGAGTTTCCAGTAGATTATCCTTTAACCTGTGTAATTACCTTAAAAAGCTCCAGCTGTTTTTATTCTCAGAAGGGATACTCCCTGATATACAGCTACCTACCCCCTTCGTAAGTTCAGGTCCTAAATGAGCTATTTTTTCTGTTCCCTCACCACAATCCAGATTCTTTTGTGGAGTTACCAGTACAGTAACCATACCAGGAAGTACTTAATTGATTAAGCTACTGCTTTTCTTGATCTCAGTGGAGATATTTACTGATAAACAGCTACCTACCCAGTATGTTCATGTCGTTCATAAATGAGCTTTTATCTCTATCCCCTCACCAGAAATCAGATTCTTCTTAAGAGTTCCCAGTACATTAACCTTTCCTCGATGTAATTACCTTTACAAGCACCAGCTGTTTTTATTCTTAGAAGGGATACTCCCTGATATACAGGTGCCTACCCCCTTCGTAAGTGCAGGTCCAAAATTAGCTTTTTTCTCTGTTCCCTCAGCACAATCCAGATTCTTTTGGGGAGTTACCAGTAGAGTATCCATACCAGGAAGTACGTAATTTATTAATCTACTGCGTTTCTTAATCTCACTGGAGATATTTACTGATAAACAGCTACTTAGGCAGCATGTTCATGTCGTTCTTAAATGAGCTTTTATCTCTCTCCACTGACCACAAATCAGATTCTTCTGAGGAGTTCCCAGTACATTATCATTTCCCCTGAGTAAATACCTTAACAAGCTCCAGCTGTTTTTATTCTCAGAAGGGATACTCCCTGATATACAGCTTCCTACCCCCTTCGTAAGGGCAGGTCCGAAATGAGCTTTTTTGTCTGTTCCCTCACCACACTCCAGATTCTTTTGGGGAGTTACCAACAGTAACCATACCAGGAAGTACTTAATTTATTAAGCTATGGCTTTTCTTAAACTCAGTTGAGATATTTACTGATAAACATCTACCTATGCAGCATGTTCATGTCGTTCCTAAATGAGCTTTTATCTCTCTCCCCTCACCACAAATCAGATTCTTCTGTGGAGTTCCCAACACATTATACTTTCCCCTGTGTAATTATCTTAACAAGCTCCAGCTGTTTTTATTCTCAGAAGGGATTCTCCCTGATATACAGCTGCCTACCCCCTTCGTAAGTGCAGGTCTTAAATGAGCTTTTTTCTCTGTTCCCTCACCACAAT
This sequence comes from Perognathus longimembris pacificus, assembly GCF_023159225.1. Classification (NCBI taxonomy): domain Eukaryota; kingdom Metazoa; phylum Chordata; class Mammalia; order Rodentia; family Heteromyidae; genus Perognathus; species Perognathus longimembris. The sequence goes on along the minus strand of NC_063173.1, from coordinate 39,883,174 downwards.
CTAGATTCTTTTGGGGCTTTAACAGTACAGTAACCATACCAGGAAGTACTTAGTTTATTAAGCTACTGCTTTTCTTAATCTCAGTGGAGATTTTTACTGATAAACAGCTACCTAGGCAGAATGTTTATGTCGTTCCTAAATGAGCTTTTATCTCTCTCCCCTCACCACAAATCAGATTCTTCTGAGGAGTTCCCAGTACATTATCCTTTCCCCTGTGTAATTATCTTTACAAGCTCCAGCTCTTTTTATTCTCAGAAGGGATACTCCCTGATATACAGCTCCCTACCCCCTTCGTAAGTACAGGTCCTAAATGAGCTTTTTTCTCTGTTCTCTCACCACAATCCAGATTCTTTTGGGGAGTTACCAACAGTAACCATACCAGGAAGTAGTTAATTTATTAAGCTATGGCTTTTCTTTTTTTTTTAATTTTTTTTATTATTAATTGAACATAAATTTTTTTTTACAAGGTGTTGTGCAAAGAGGGTGCGGTTACATAATAGGGCAGTGTGTACATTTCTTGTGATATCTTACAACCTGTTTTTCCATCCCTTGCCTAGGTCAGGTAGACCCATATGCAATATACAATGTATCAAGCACATATACAGTGTTCACAGACTTGGTCTCTACTGTCTCTCCATCCCCCTTTGTTAACAGTCATATATCAGGGAGATCATGCCCCTTTGTTTTCTGTGTTCTAGGCTTGTCTCACTCAACATTATTTGTTCGTGTTCTGACCATTTCCCTGCGAATAACAATATTTCACCATTCCTAATCGCTATGTAGTATTCCATTGTGTATAAGTACCATATTTTTTGGATCCATTCATCTGTGGAAGGGCATCTTGGTTGTTTCCAAATTTTGGCTATTGTGAATTGTGCCACGATCAACATGGAAGTACAAATGTCCTTTTGATATCTTGGGTTTTGCTGTTTAAGATAGATGCCTAGGAGTGGTATGGCTAGGTCATAGGGTAGGTCTATATTGAGCTTTTTGAGAAACCTCCATACTGTTCTCCAAAGTGGTTGTACTAATTTGCACTCCCACCAACAATGGAGAAGGGTTCCTCTTTCCCCACAGCCCCTCCAGCATTTGTTGTTTCCTGAGTTCAGAGTATAGGCCATTCTAACTGGGGTGAGGTGGTATCTCAGGGTTGTTTTTATTTGCATTTCCTTTACTAGCAGGGATGTTGAGCATTTCCTCATGTGTTTCTTTGCCATTTTTATATCTTCTCTTGTGAAGTCTCTCTTTAGCTCTTTTGCCCATTTCCTAATAGGTTTATTAGGCTTGGAGGGGCTTAGTTTTTTGAGTTCTCTGTAGATGACAGATATCAGGCCTTTGTCTGTTGCTGTGCTGGTAAATATCCTTTCCCATATCGTTGGCTGTCTTTCTATTTTGGTGGCTATGACCTTAGCTGTGCAGAAACTTTTTAATTTGTAGTAGTCCCATTTGTTGAGTCTTTCCCCTATTTGTTGTGCCCCTGGGACTCTATTCAGGAAGTTCCTTCCTGTGCCTATAAGTTCTAGTGTCTTTCCTACTCTGTCCTTCAGTAGTTTCAAGGATTCAGGTCTGATGTTGAGGTCCTTGATCCATTTTGAGTTGATCTTGGTGCATGGTGATAGGCTTGGGTCTACTTTGAGTTTTCTGCATATGGCTGCCCAGTTCTCCCAGCACCAGTAGTTGAAGACGCTATTTTTATTCCATTGTACGTCTTTAGCTCCTTTGTCGAATATCAGTTGGCTGTAAGAGTGCGGTTTTATTTCTGGGTCTTCAATTCTAATCCACTGGTCTTCCGATCTGTTTTTATACCAATACCATGCTGTTTTTGTTATGATGGCCTTGTAGTAGAGCTTGAAGTCTGGTATGGTGATACCTCCTGCACTATGTTTTTTGCCTAGAATTGCTTTGGCTATTCTAGGTTTTTTGCTGTTCCATATGAATTTATGGATTGGTTTCTCTATTTCAGTGAAGAATGTGGCTGGGATTTTGATAGGTATTGCATTGAATTTGTATAACAATTTGGGCAATATGGCCATTTTCACTATATTGATTCTGCCTACCCATGAGCATGGGAGGTCTTTCCATCTCCTTGTGTCTTCTTTGATTTCCCTTATTAGATTTTTGTAGTTTTCATTGAATAGGTCCGTCACGTCCTTGGTTAAGTTGATCCCTAGGTACTTTATTCTTTTTTTGGCTACTGTAAATGGAATTGTTTCCATAATTTCCTTTTCTGTTTGTCTATTGCTGGTGTACAGAAAAGCTGCTGACTTTTGTGGATTGATTTTGTATCCTGCTACTTTGCCAAATTGGTTTATTAGATGTAGGAGTTTGGGTACTGAGTTTTTTGGGTCCTTGAGATATAAGATCATGTCGTCTGCGAATAGGGATAACTTTATTTCTTCCTTGCTGATTTGGATCCCTTTGATGTCCTCCTCTTGCCTTATTGCTATGGCTAGGGATTCCAGCACTATGTTGAACAGAAGTGGGGAGAGTGGGCATCCTTGTCTTGTTCCTGTGTTTAGGGGGAATGATTTAAGTTTCTCTCCATTTAATATGATATTAGCAGTTGGTCTGTTGTATATGGCTTTTATTGTTTTGAGGAATGTTCCATCTATTCCTGTCCTCTCCAAAGCTTTTAATAGTTATGGATGTTGTATTTTGTCAAAGGCTTTTTGGGCATCGACTGAGATAACAATGTAATTCTTAATTTTAGATCTGTTTATGTGGAGAATTACGTTGATTGATTTATGGATGTTGAACCATCCTTGTGACTGAGGGATGAAGCCTACTTGGTCATGATGTATGATTTTCTTGATCAGTTTCTGAATCCTGTTAGCTAATATTTTATTGAGGAGCTTTGCATCTGTGTTCATTAGTGATATTGGTCTGTAGTTCTCTTTCTTTGTTGGGTCTTTGCCTGGTTTGGGAATGAGTATGATATTAGCTTCGTAGAATGAGTTTGGGATTTCTCCCTCTGTTTCTATTTCGCGGAAGAGTTTGAGGAGTATTGGTATTAGCTCCTCACTAAAGGTTTTGTAGAATTCGTTGGTGAATCCATCTGGGCCTGGGCTTTTCTTAGTAGGGAGGTTCTTGATTACCTCCTGTATCTCACCGTAAGTTATTGGTTTATTTAGTTGATTTATTTCTTCTTGGTTCAGTTTGGGCAGTTTGTACTTCTCTAAGAATTGATCCATTTCTGTAAAATTATTGTTTTTTGCTGAGTAGAGGTTTTGGAAATAGCTCCTTATGATTGTTTGAATATCGTGTGTACTTGTTATAATTTTTCCAGTGGAGGCCCTGATTTTACGTATATGAGTCTCTTCTCTTCTTTTTTTTGTGAGTCTTGCAAGGGGTCTGTCAATTTTGTTTATTTTCTCAAAGAACCAGCTTTTAGTCTTATTTATTTGTTGAATGGTCTTTCTATTTTCAATCAGATTTATCTCTTCTTTAATCTTTGTGATCTCTCCCCTCCTAGTCGTTTTAGATTCTGTCATTTCTTGTTTCTCCAGTTGTTTTAGTTTCATCGTGAGGGTATTCACGTGCTCTGCTTCCATTCTTTTAATGTGGGTGCTGAGTGCAATGATCTTGCCCCTCAGTACTGCCTTAGTTGTGTCCCATAGGTTTCTTTGTGATGTGTTTTCTTTGTCATTGTGGCTTATGAATTCGTTGATTTCATCTTTAATTTGGTCTGTGGCCCAAGTGTTGGATAGCAGCATGGGGTTTAGCCTCCAAGAGTGTGTATAGTGTCTGTGGTTTCCTTTGTTGTTGAGGGTTACCTTTAATCCACTGTGATCAGATATAATACATGGGATGACGTCAATACTTTTGTATTTGCTGAGGTTCTTTGTGTGGGCTATGACGTGGTCTAATTTGGAACATGATCCATGGGCTGCTGAAAAGAAGGTGTATTGGGTTTCTGTAGGGTGAAAGGTTCTATATAGGTCTGTTAGATCCATTTGGGAAATGGTGTTATTTAGGTCCTCAGCTCCCTTACTAATCCTCTGAGTGTTGGATCTGTCTCTTGGAGAGAGAGGAGTATTAAAGTCACCCACTATGATTGTGTTTGCGTCTATCTTCCTCTGTAATTCTGTGAGAATTTGCTTGACATATGTCGGGCCTCTTTTGTTCGGTGAGTATACATTTATCACCGCGATGTCTTGATTCTGGATTGTTCCTTGTATTAATATGTAGTGTCCTTCTTTGTCTTTTTGAGTGGACTTTAAAGAGAAGTCCAGCTTGGCTGAGATCAGAATGGCTACACCTGCCGTTTTGGTGGGTGCATTTGCTTGGTAGCTCTTGCGCCATCCTTTCATTCGAAGCCTGTTTTTGTCCCTTGCTGTAAGGTGGGTCTCTTGTAGACAGCAGATGTCAACTTTTTGTTTGCGAATCCATTCTGCCAGTCTGCTCCTCTTAATCGGGGAGTTTAAGCCATTTATATTTAAAAAGATCAAGGATAAGGGTGTTTTTTCTCCTTCCATTTTCTTGTTGGGCTGTTTTTTCCTCTTTTTTTTTCTTCTTGTCTTTAGTGAGCTGGTCTTTCTGCTGGACTTTGGCTGTTGAAGTTTCTTTCTGATTCTGTCTGTGTGTCTTTTACGATCTCTGTTGGGTGGGCTTCCCCTCTTAATATTCGCTGTAGGGCTGGTTTTTTATTCACATACTCCTTTAGCTCCTCTTTGGTGTGGAAAGATCTGGTTCTCCCTTCGAATGTGAACTCCAGTTTCGCTGGATATTTGATCCGAGGTTGTAAATTGTTATTCTGAAGTACTTGGATGGTGTTCTTCCACCCACTTCGAGCTTGGTAAGTTTGTGTGGATAAGTCGGATGTTATTCGAATCCTCTTCCCATTGAAAAAAGTTTCCTTCTTCGCTTTGGCTGAATTCAGAATTTGCTCTTTAATCTTGAGGTCTGTAGTCCTGAATATTATGTGCCTTGGGGTGGTTTTCCTGGGGTCTGGCCTGCCAGGTGTCCTATAGGCTTCGGTTACCTGGATGGGGTCCCCTGTGAGATTGGGGAAGTTTTCTGCAATAACTTTATTAAGAACATGATTAAGCCCTCTGCTCTGATATTCGGCTCCTTCTTCTATTCCAATTATGCGCAGATTATATCTCTTGTCTTTGTCCATTAGTTCCTGGATTAATCTTCCCTGAAGCTTCACCTTTTCTTGGAGTGTGGTCATTTTCTGGTTGTTGTCAGCTGCTTCATCGTCCAGGCGAGAGATTCTGGATTCCATATGGTCAACTCTTTGTGTTATGGTTTCAATTGCAGAGTTTATGGATGTCAGAGAGCTATTCATGGTTGTCATATCAGCTCTGATCGTGGAAATTTCTTCCTTTAAAGAGTTGTATTTTAAATCTATTTTTTCATGCATTTCAATTCTCAGGGTGTGGAGATTTTCTTTAAAGGCAGCTTGCATTGTATCCATTTTTGCTTCCATTTCTTTAAACGAGGCTTGCATTGTATCCAGTTTTGCTTCCATTTCTTTCTTGGCTTCCTGGGTGTCCTTCCAGATTTCTGCTCTAAACTCCTGGAATTGTTTTCTGATTTCATTTCTGACGCTTTCGATCATTCCTGTTAACATGTCCTCATTTGCTTTTTTATTCTCCATCTCCTCTTCAGTCGTGCTGCTTTTTGGAGCTGGCGAGTTGGGTTGTCCTTTGATGAACTGAGTTATGTTTCTTTGTGATTTGCGCATCTGGAGCTCTGTGTAGGTCTTCCCTCCCTTCTGTGTAGGCGTGTCTACGGCAGCAGGTGCTGTCGCTGTGGCCCCGCCCACCAGTGCAGGGCACGCCTACCAGAGCAGGCGCTTTCGCTGGGGCCCCGCCCTCCTGTGCACTGTGAGTCCCCTACAACAGGCACTTTAGCGGGGTCTGCCTCCCAGAGCGAGCCCTGGGTTGTTGGGTTGTGCTTGCACCCTCCCGCGAGTCCGTTGGGGGGGGAGGCAATATGTGTGGGGCCCGGTGGAATCCACTGTCCGGGTGTGGCTTGGCACCCTCAGACCTCGCCTCCGCTGCGAGGAGGGGGAACGAGATCAGGCTCAGGTGACCCTGCTGGGCTGGTATTGCCCACCAGCGCCTGTGATTATAGTTGTAAGAGTCCGCAAGGTCTAGGCGCCTCGGGTGGGGCTTGCCCTGCCGGCCATCCCCGGCCCCTGTTGGGAAGGGGACGGGGCCGGTTCTGCCAGTTGAGGAACCTTTGGGGGCTTGGGGCTGTTCCGCCCTTCCCCTGCTAGACTGGCTTCCCAGCGCCTGATGGGAGCTTCCCGCCTGATTTGGGGGATCTTTGTTCCCACGGGAGTGGGGAGGGGGAGGGAGGGAGATATAGCTTCTTTGTCGGGCTTGGATCTCCCGTTGGGGGAAGGGATTATGGGGGACTCACTTTTGCTGCTTTGTGTGTGTGTCCCGCGCAGACGTTGGCCCTTCAGGGGTTGGCGAAGTGTTGTGGTGGCTTCCCCCGTTCCCTCTTTCTGCCGCGCTGGGTTCCCTTGTCCGAATCCGGTGTGGACCAAAACTTCTCGTCGCTGCCGGTGTGTGTCTTGCTATGCGCCCTGCGTTGTGTCCGTGGGGTCTCCCGCTATATGGATTCTGCGCTCCTGGCAACCTGTTTGCCGATCGCCGGGTTCCCCTTTCCCAGCCTGACCCTGTTTGGGCCAGGGTCGGCTGGTGGGGGGAGGGCGCCCCGATGATTCTCCAGCTCCGTGTAGGTTTTCGGTTCTTCTTTTTTGCTCCTTTTTGTTTTCCTGCGATTCTCCACTGCTTCTGGATGCTGGTTTTGCTGGGTTCTTGGTGGAGTGTTGGGTGTTGGAGTTCCCAGCTCCCTATTCAGTTGGTGCGAGTCGGGGTGCCCCCCTATTCTTTAGGCGCCATTTTTCTCCTCTCTACTATGGCTTTTCTTAATCTCAGTGGAGATATTTACTGATAAACAGCTACCTACGCAGCATGTTCATGTCGTTCCTAAATGAGCTTTTATCTCTATCCCCTCACCACAAATCAGATTCTTCTGAGGAGTTCTCAACACATTATCCTTTCCCCTGTGTAATTAATTTAACAAGCTCCAGTTGTTTTCATTCTCAGAAGGGATACTCCCTGATATACTGCTGCCTACCCCCTTCGTAAGTGCAGGTCTTAAATGAGCTTTTTTCTCTGTTCCCTCACCACAATCCAGATTCTTTTGGGGCGTCACCAGTACAGTAACCATACCAGGAAATACTTAATTTATTAAGCTACTGCTTTTCTTAATCTCCGTGGAGATATTTACTGATAAACAGCTACCTACGCAGCATGTTCATATCGTTCCTAAATGAGCTTTTATCTCTCTCCCCTCACCACAAATAAGATTCTTCTGAGGAGTTCCCAGTACATTATCCTTTCCCCTCTGTAATTACCTTAACAAGCTCCAGCTGTTTTTATTCTCAGAAGGGATACTCCCTGATATACAGCTGCCTACCCCCTTCGTAAGTGCAGGTCCTAAATGAGCTTTTTTCTCTGTTCCCTCACCACAATCCAGATTCTTTTGGGGAGTTACCAGTACAGTAACCATACCAGGAAGTACTTAATTTATTAAGCTACTGCTTTTCTTAATCTCAGTGTAGATATTTACTGAAAAACAGCTACCTAACCAGCATGTTCATGTCGTTCCTAAATGAGCTTTTATCTCTCTCCCCTCACCACAAATCAGATTCTTCTGAGGAGTTCCCAGTACTTTATCCTTTCCTCTGTGTAATTACCTTAAAAAGCTCCAGCTGTTTTTATACTCAGAAGGGATACTCCCTGATATACAGCTGCCTACCCCCTTCGTAAATGCAGGTCCTAAATGAGCTTTTTTCTCTCTTCCCTCACCACAATCCAGATTCTTTTGGGGAGTTACCAGTACAGTAACCATACCAGGAATTACTTAATTTATTACGCTAATGCTTTTCTTAATCTCAGTGGAGATATTTACTGATAAACAGCTACCTACGCAGCATGTTCATGTCGTTCCTAAATGAGCGTTTATCTCTCTCCCCTCACCACAAATCAGATTCTTCTGAGGAGTTCCCAGTACATTATCCTTTCCCCTGTGTAATTACCATAACAAGCTCCAGCAGTTTTTATTCTAAGAAGGGATACTCCCTGATATACAGCAGCCTACCCCCTTCGTAAGTGCAGGTCTTAAATGAGCTTTTTTCTCTGTTCCCTCACCACAATCCAGATTCTTTTGGGGAGTTCCCTGTACATTATCCTTTCCCCTGTGTAATAACCTTAGCAAGCTCCAGATGTTTTTACTCTCAGAAAGGATACTCCCTGATACACAGCTGCCTACCCCCTTCGTAAGTGCAGGTCCAAAATGAGCGTTTTCTCTGTTTCCTCACCACAATCCAGATTCTTTTGTGGAGTTAACAGTACAGTAACCATACCAGGAAGTACTTAATTTATTAAGCTACTGCTTTTCTTAATCTCAGAGGAGATATTTACTGATAAATAGCTACGTACGCAGCATGATTAGGTCGTTCCTAAATGAGCTTATATCTCTCTCTCCTCAGCACAAATCAGATTCTTCTGAGGAGTTCCCAGTACCTTATCCTTTCCCCTGTGTAATTACCTTAACAAGCTCCAGCTGTTTTTATTCTCAGAAGGGATACTCCCTGATGTACAGCTGGCTGCCCCCTTCGAAAGTGAATGTCCTAAGTGAGCTTTTTTCTCTGTTCCCTCACCACAATCCAGATTCTTTTGGGGAGTTCCCAGTGCAGTGACCATACCAGGAAGTACTTAATTTATTAAGCTACTGCTTTTCTTAAACTCAGTGGAAATATTTACTGATAAACAGCTACCTACGCAGCATGTTCATGTCGTTATTAAATTTGCTTTAATCTCTCTCCCCTCACCACAAATCAGATTCTTCTGAGGATTTCCCAGTACATTATCCTTTCCCCAGTGTAATTACCTTAACAAGTTCCAGCTCTTTTTATTCTCAGAAGGGATACTCCCTGATATACAACTGCCTACCCCCTTCGTAAGTGCAGGTCCTAAATGAGCTTTTTTCTCTGTTCCCTCACCACAATGCAGATTCTTTTGGGGAGTTACCAGTACAGTAACCATACCAGGATGTACTTAATTTATTAAGCTACTGCTTTTCTTAATCTCAGTGGAGATATTTACTGATAAACAGCTACCTACGCAGCATGTTCATGTCGTTCCTAAATGAGCTTTTATCTCTCTCCCCTCACCACAAATCAGATTCTTCTGAGGAGTTCCCAGTACATTATCCTTTCCCCTGTGTAATTACCTTAACAAGCTCCAGCAGTTTTTATTCTAAGAAGGGATACTCCCTGATATACAGCAGCCTACCCCCTTCGTAAGTGCAGGTCTTAAATGAGCTTTTTTCTCTGTTCCCTCACCACAATCCAGATTCTTTTGGGGAGTTCCCTGTACATTATCCTTTCCCCTGTGTAATAACCTTAGCAAGCTCCAGATGTTTTTACTCTCAGAAAGGATACTCCCTGATACACAGCTGCCTACCCTCTTCGTAAGTGCAGGTCCTAAATGAGCTTTTTCTCTGTTTCCTCACCACAATCCAGATTCTTTTGTGGAGTTACCAGTACAGTAACCATACCAGGAAGTACTTAATTTATTAAGCTACTGCTTTTCTTAATCTCAGTGGAGATATTTACTGATAAATAGCTACGTACGCAGCATGATCAGGTCGTTCCTAAATGAGCTTTTATCTATCTCTCCTCAGCACAAATCAGATTCTTCTGAGGAGTTCCCAGTACCTTATCCTTTCCCCTGTGTAATTACCTTAACAAGCTCCAGCTGTTTTTATTCTCAGACGGGATACTCCCTGATGTACAGCTGGCTGCCCCCTTCGAAAGTGAATGTCCTAAGTGAGCTTTTTTCTCTGTTCCCTCACCACAATCCAGATTCTTTTGGGGAGTTCCCAATGCAGTAACCATACCAGGAATTACTTAATTTATTAAGCTACTGCTTTTCTTAAACTCAGTGGAGATATTTACTGATAAACAGCTACCTACACAGCATGTTCATGTCGTTACTAAATGAGCTTTAATCTCTCCCCTCACCACAAATCAGATTCTTCTGAGGATTTCCCAGTACATTATCCTTTCCCCTGTGTAATTACCTTAACAAGCTCCAGCTGTTTTTAATCTCACAAGGGATACTCCCTGATATACAGATGCCTACCCCCTTCGTTAGTGCAGGTCCTAAATGAGCTTTTTTCTCTGTTCCCTCACCACAATCCAGATTCTTTGGGGAGTTACCAGTACAGTAACGATACCAGGAAGTACTTAATTTATTAAGCTACTGCTTTACTTAATCTCAGTGGAGATATTTACTGATTAACAGCTACCTAACCAGTATGTTTATGTCGTTCCTAAATGAGCTTTTATCTCTCTCCCCTCACCACAAATCAGTTTCTTCTGAGTAGTTCCCAATACATTAACCTTTCCTCGATGTAATTACCTTAACAAGCTCCAGCTGTTCTTATTCTCAGTAGGGATACTCCCTGATATACAGCTGCCTACCCCCTTCGTAAGTGCAGGTCCTAAATGAGCTTTTTTCTCTTTTCCATCACCACAATCCAGATTCTTTTGGGGAGTTACCAGTACAGTAAGCATACCAGGAAGTATTTAATTTATTAAGCTACTGCTTTTCTTAATCTCAGTGCAGATATTTACTGATAAACAGCTACCTACCCAGTATGTTCATGTCCTTCCTAAATGAGCTTTTATCTCTCGCCCCTCACCACGAAAGAGATTCTTCTGAGGAGTTGACAGTACATTATCCTTTCCCCTGTGTAATTATTTTAACAAGCTCCAGCTGTTTTGATTCTCAGAAGGGATACTCCCTGATATACAGCAGCCTACCCCCTTCGTAAGTGCAGGTCTTAAATGAGCTTTTTTCTCTGTTCCCTCACCACAATCCAGATTCTTTTGGGGAGTTCCCTGTACATTATCCTTTCCCCTGTGTAATAACCTTAGCAAGCTCCAGATGTTTTTACTCTCAGAAAGGATACTCCCTGATACACAGCTGCCTACCCTCTTCGTAAGTGCAGGTCCTAAATGAGCTTTTTCTCTGTTTCCTCACCACAATCCAGATTCTTTTGTGGAGTTACCAGTACAGTAACCATACCAGGAAGTACTTAATTTATTAAGCTACTGCTTTTCTTAATCTCAGTGGAGATATTTACTGATAAATAGCTACGTACGCAGCATGATCAGGTCGTTCCTAAATGAGCTTTTATCTATCTCTCCTCAGCACAAATCAGATTCTTCTGAGGAGTTCCCAGTACCTTATCCTTTCCCCTGTGTAATTACCTTAACAAGCTCCAGCTGTTTTTATTCTCAGACGGGATACTCCCTGATGTACAGCTGGCTGCCCCCTTCGAAAGTGAATGTCCTAAGTGAGCTTTTTTCTCTGTTCCCTCACCACAATCCAGATTCTTTTGGGGAGTTCCCAATGCAGTAACCATACCAGGAATTACTTAATTTATTAAGCTACTGCTTTTCTTAAACTCAGTGGAGATATTTACTGATAAACAGCTACCTACACAGCATGTTCATGTCGTTACTAAATGAGCTTTAATCTCTCCCCTCACCACAAATCAGATTCTTCTGAGGATTTCCCAGTACATTATCCTTTCCCCTGTGTAATTACCTTAACAAGCTCCAGCTGTTTTTAATCTCACAAGGGATACTCCCTGATATACAGATGCCTACCCCCTTCGTTAGTGCAGGTCCTAAATGAGCTTTTTTCTCTGTTCCCTCACCACAATCCAGATTCTTTGGGGAGTTACCAGTACAGTAACGATACCAGGAAGTACTTAATTTATTAAGCTACTGCTTTACTTAATCTCAGTGGAGATATTTACTGATTAACAGCTACCTAACCAGTATGTTTATGTCGTTCCTAAATGAGCTTTTATCTCTCTCCCCTCACCACAAATCAGTTTCTTCTGAGTAGTTCCCAATACATTAACCTTTCCTCGATGTAATTACCTTAACAAGCTCCAGCTGTTCTTATTCTCAGTAGGGATACTCCCTGATATACAGCTGCCTACCCCCTTCGTAAGTGCAGGTCCTAAATGAGCTTTTTTCTCTTTTCCATCACCACAATCCAGATTCTTTTGGGGAGTTACCAGTACAGTAAGCATACCAGGAAGTATTTAATTTATTAAGCTACTGCTTTTCTTAATCTCAGTGCAGATATTTACTGATAAACAGCTACCTACCCAGTATGTTCATGTCCTTCCTAAATGAGCTTTTATCTCTCGCCCCTCACCACGAAAGAGATTCTTCTGAGGAGTTGACAGTACATTATCCTTTCCCCTGTGTAATTATTTTAACAAGCTCCAGCTGTTTTGATTCTCAGAAGGGATACTCCCTGATATACAGCAGCCTACCCCCTTCGTAAGTGCAGGTCTTAAATGAGCTTTTTTCTCTGTTCCCTCACCACAATCCAGATTCTTTTGGGGAGTTCCCTGTACATTATCCTTTCCCCTGTGTAATAACCTTAGCAAGCTCCAGATGTTTTTACTCTCAGAAAGGATACTCCCTGATACACAGCTGCCTACCCTCTTCGTAAGTGCAGGTCCTAAATGAGCTTTTTCTCTGTTTCCTCACCACAATCCAGATTCTTTTGTGGAGTTACCAGTACAGTAACCATACCAGGAAGTACTTAATTTATTAAGCTACTGCTTTTCTTAATCTCAGTGGAGATATTTACTGATAAATAGCTACGTACGCAGCATGATCAGGTCGTTCCTAAATGAGCTTTTATCTATCTCTCCTCAGCACAAATCAGATTCTTCTGAGGAGTTCCCAGTACCTTATCCTTTCCCCTGTGTAATTACCTTAACAAGCTCCAGCTGTTTTTATTCTCAGACGGGATACTCCCTGATGTACAGCTGGCTGCCCCCTTCGAAAGTGAATGTCCTAAGTGAGCTTTTTTCTCTGTTCCCTCACCACAATCCAGATTCTTTTGGGGAGTTCCCAATGCAGTAACCATACCAGGAATTACTTAATTTATTAAGCTACTGCTTTTCTTAAACTCAGTGGAGATATTTACTGATAAACAGCTACCTACACAGCATGTTCATGTCGTTACTAAATGAGCTTTAATCTCTCCCCTCACCACAAATCAGATTCTTCTGAGGATTTCCCAGTACATTATCCTTTCCCCTGTGTAATTACCTTAACAAGCTCCAGCTGTTTTTAATCTCACAAGGGATACTCCCTGATATACAGATGCCTACCCCCTTCGTTAGTGCAGGTCCTAAATGAGCTTTTTTCTCTGTTCCCTCACCACAATCCAGATTCTTTGGGGAGTTACCAGTACAGTAACGATACCAGGAAGTACTTAATTTATTAAGCTACTGCTTTACTTAATCTCAGTGGAGATATTTACTGATTAACAGCTACCTAACCAGTATGTTTATGTCGTTCCTAAATGAGCTTTTATCTCTCTCCCCTCACCACAAATCAGTTTCTTCTGAGTAGTTCCCAATACATTAACCTTTCCTCGATGTAATTACCTTAACAAGCTCCAGCTGTTCTTATTCTCAGTAGGGATACTCCCTGATATACAGCTGCCTACCCCCTTCGTAAGTGCAGGTCCTAAATGAGCTTTTTTCTCTTTTCCATCACCACAATCCAGATTCTTTTGGGGAGTTACCAGTACAGTAAGCATACCAGGAAGTATTTAATTTATTAAGCTACTGCTTTTCTTAATCTCAGTGCAGATATTTACTGATAAACAGCTACCTACCCAGTATGTTCATGTCCTTCCTAAATGAGCTTTTATCTCTCGCCCCTCACCACGAAAGAGATTCTTCTGAGGAGTTGACAGTACATTATCCTTTCCCCTGTGTAATTATTTTAACAAGCTCCAGCTGTTTTGATTCTCAGAAGGGATACTCCCTAATATACAGCTGCCTACCCCCTTCGTAAGTGCAGGTGCTAATTGAGCTTTTTTCTCTGTTCCCTCACCACAATCCAGATTCTTTGGGGGAGTTACCAGTACAGTAACCATACCAGGAAGTTCTTAATTTATTAAGCTACTGCTTTTCTTAATCTCAGTGGAGATATTTACTGACAAACTGCTTCATACGCAGCATGTTCATGTCGTTCCTAAATGACCTTTTATCTCTCTCCCCTCACCACAAATCAGATTCTTCTGAGGAGTTCCCAGTACATTATCCTTTCCCCTGTGTCATTACCTTAACAAGCTCCAGCTGTTTTTTTTCTCAGAAGGTTTACTCCCTGATATACAGCTGCCTACCCCCTTCGTAAGTGCAGGTCCTAAATGAGCTTTTTTCTCTGTTCCCTCACCACAGTCCAGATTCTTTTGGGGAGTTACCAGTACAGTAACCATACCAGGAAGTACTTAATTTATTAAGCTACTGCTTTTCTTAATCTCAGTGGAGATATTTACTGATAAACAGCTACCTACGCAAAATGTTCAGGTCGTTCCTAAATGAGCTTTTATGTCTCTCCCCTCACCACAATTCAGATTCTTCTGAGGAGTTCCCAGTACATTATCCTTTCCCCTGTGTCATTACCTTAACAAGGTCCAGCTGTTTTTATTCTCAGAAGGGATACTCCCTGATATACAGCTCCCTAACCCCTTCGTAAGTGCAGGTCCTGAATGAGCTTTTTTCTCTGTTCCCTCACCACAATCCAGACACTTTTGGGGAGTTACTAGTACAGTAACCATACCAGGAAGTACTTAATTTATTAAGCTACTGCTTTTCTTAATCTCAGTGTAGATATTTACTGATAAACAGCTACATACGCAGCATGTTCATGTCGTTCGTAAATGAGCTTTTATCTCTCTCCCCTCACCACAAATCAGATTCTTCTGAGGAGTTCCCAGTACATTATCCTTTCCCCTGTGTAACTACCTTAACATGCTCCAGCTGTTTTTATTCTCACAAGGGATACTCCCTGATATACAGCTGCCTACCCCCTTCGTAAGTGCAGGTCCTACATGAGCTTTTTCTCTGTTCCCTCACCACAATCCTGATTCTTTTCGCGAGTTACCAGTACAGTAAACATACCAGGAAGTACTTAATTTATTAAGCTACTGCGTTTCTTAATCTCAGTGGAGATATTTACTGATAAACAGCTACCTACACAGTATGTTCATGTCGTTCCTAAATGTGCTTTAATCTCTCTACCCTCACAACAAATCAGATTCTTTTGAGGAGTTCCCAGTACATTATCCTTTCCCCTGTGTAATTACCTTAACATGCTCCAGCTGTTTTTATTCTCAGAAGGTATACTCCCTGATATACAGCTGCCTACCCCGTTCGTAAGTGCAGGTCCTAAATGAGCTTTTTTCTCTGTTCCCTCACCACAATCCAGATTCCTTTGGGGAGTTACCAGTACAGTAACCATACCAGGAAGTACTTTATTTATTAAGCTACTGCTTTTCTTAATCTCAGTGGAGATATTTACTGATTAACAGCTACCTACCCAGTATGTTTATGTCGTTCCTAAATGAGCTTTTATCTCTCTCCCGTCACCACAAATCAGATTCTTCTGAGTAGTTCCCAATACATTAACCTTTCCTCGATTTAATTACCTTAACAAGCTCCAGCTGTTCTTATTCTCAGAAGGGATACTCCCTGATATACAGCTGCCTACCCCCTTCGTAAGTGCAGTTCCTAAATGAGCTTTTTTCTCTGTTCCCTCACCACAATCCAGATTCTTTTGGGGAGTTACCAGTACAGTAACCATACCAGGAAGTGTTTAATTTATTAAGCTCTGCTTTTCTTATTCTCAGTGGAGATATTTACTGATAATCAGCTTCCTAAACAACTACCTACCCAGTATGTTCATGTCGTTCCTAAATGATCTTTTAACTCACTCCCCTCACCACAATTCAGAATCTTTTGAGGAGTTCCCAGTACATTAACCTGTCCGCGATGTAATTACCTTAACGAGCTCCAGCGGTTATTATTGTCAGAAGGGATACTCCCTGATATATGGTTGCCTACCACCTTCTTAAGTGCAGGATCTAAATGAGCTTATTTCTCTCTTCCCTCACCACAATCCAGATTCTTTGGGGAGTTACCAGTAGAGTGACCATACCAGGAGGTACTTAATTTATTAAGGTACTGCTTTTATTAATCTGAGTGGAGATATTTACTGATAATCTGCTACCAAAACAACTACCTACCCAGTATGTATATGTCATTTCTAAATGATCATTTATCTCACTCCCCTCACCACAAATCAGATTCTTTTGAGGAGTTCCCAGTACATTAACCTTTCCTCGATGTAATTACATTAATAAGCTCCAGCTGTTCTTATTCTCAGAAGAAATACTCTCTGATATACAGCTGGCTACCACCTTCGTAAGGGCAGGTCGTAAATGAGCTTTGTTGTCTGTTCCTTCACCACAATCCAGAGTTTTTGGGGGGTTACCAGTACAGTAACCATACCAGGAAGTACTTAATTTATTAAGCTACTGCTTTTCTTAATCTCAGTGGAGATATTTACTGATAAACAGCTACCTACCCAGTATGTTCATGTTGTTCCTAAATAAGCTTTATCTATCTACTTTCACCACAAATCAGATTCTTCTGAGTAGTTCCCAGTACATTAAACTTTCCTCAATATAATTACCTTAACAAGTTCCAGCTGTTCTTATTCTCAGAAGGGATACTCCCTGATATACAGCTGTCTACCACCTTTGTAAGTGCAGGTCTAAATGAGCTTTTTCTCTGTTCCCTCACCACAATCCAGGTTCTGTTGAGGAGTTACCCGTACAGTAACCATACCAGGAAGTACTTAATTTAATAAGCTACTGCTTTTCTTAATCTCAGTGGAGATATTTACTGATAAACAGCTACCTAGCCAGTATGTTCATGTCGTTCCTAAATGAGCTTTTATCTCTCTCCCCTATCTACAAATCAGATTCTTCTGAGGAGTTCCCAGTACATTAACCTTTCCTCCATGTAATTACCTTAACAAGCTCCAGCTGTTCTTATTCTCAGAAGGGATACTCCCTGATATACAGCTGACTACCACCTTCGTAAGTGCAGATCCTAAATGAGCTTTTTTCTCTGTTCCTTCACCACAATACAGATTCTTTTGGGGAGTTACAAGAACAGTAACCATACTAGGAAGTACTTAATTTATTAAGTTACTGCTTTTCTTAATCTCAGTGGAGATATTTACTGATAAACAGCTACCTACCCATTATGTTCATGTCGTTAATAAATGAGCTTTTATCTCTCTCCCCTCACCACAAATCAGATTCTTCTGAGTAGTTCCCAGGACATTAACCTTTCCTCGACGTGATTACCTTAACAAGCTCCAGCAGTTCTTATTCTCAGAAGGGATACTCCCTGATATACACCAGCCTACCACCTTCGTAAGTGCAGGTCCTAAATGAGATTTGTTCTCTGTTCCCTCACCACAATCCAGATTCTTTTGGGGAGTTATCGGTACAGTAACCATACCAGGAAGCACTTAAATTATTAAGCTACTGCTTTTCTTAATCTCAGTGGAGATATTTACTGATAAACAGCTACCTACCCAGTATATTCATGTAGTTCCTAAATGAGCTTTTATCTCTCTCCCCGCATCACAAATCAGATTATTCTGAGGATTTCCCAGTATATTAACCTTTCATCGATGTAATTACCTTAAGAAGCTCCAGCTGTTCTTATTCTCAGAAGGGTTACTCCCTGATATAAAGCTGCCTTCCTCCTTCCTAAGTGCATGTCATTAATGAGCTTTTTTCTCTGTTCCCTCACCACAATCCAGTTAATGTTGGGGAGTTACCAGTACAGTAACCATACCAGGAAGTACGTAATTTATTAAGCTGCTGCTTTTCTTAATCTCAGTGGAGATATTTACTGAAAAACAGCTACCTACCCAGTATGTTCATGTCTTCCCTAAATGAGTTTTTATATCTCTCACCTCACCACAAATCAGATTGTTCTGAGGAGTTCCCAGTACATTAACCTTTCCTCGATGTAATTACCTTAAAAATCTCCATTTGGTCTTATTCTTAGAAGGGATGCTCCCTGATATACAGCTGCGTACCACCTTCGTAAGTGCAGGTCCTAAATGAGATTTTCTCTGTTTCCGCACCACAATCCAGATTCTTTTGGGGAGTTACCGGTACAGTAACCATACCAGGAAGTATTTAATTTATTAAGCTACTGCTTTTCTTAATCTCAGTGGAGATATTTACTGATAAACAGCTACCTACCCAGTATGTTCATGTCATTCTTAAATGAGCTTTTACTTCTCTCCCCTCACCACAAATCAGATTCTTCTGAGGAGTTCCAGTACAGTAACCTTTCCTCGATGTAATTACCTAAACAATCTGCAACTGTTCTTATTCTTAGAGAGGATACTAGCTGATATACTGCTGCCTAACACCTTCGTAAGTGTAGGTCCTAAATTAGCTTTTTTCTCTTTTCCGTCACCACAATTCAGATTCTTTTGAGCAGTTAGCAGTACAGACACCATACCAGGAAGTACGTAATTTATTAATCAACTGCTTTTCTTAATTTCAGTGGAGATATTTACTAATAAACAGCTTCCTACCCAGTATGTTCATCTCGTTCCTAAATGAGCTTTTATCTCTCTCCACTCACCACAAATCAGATTCTTCTGAGGAGTTCCCAGTACAATAAACTTTCCTCGATATAATTAACTTAACAAGCTCCAGATGTTCTTATACTCAGAAGGGATACTCCCTGATATACAGCTGCCTACCACCTTCATAAGTGCAGGTCCTAAATGAGCTTTTTTCTCTGTTCCCTCACCACAATCCAGATTCTTTTGAGGAGTTAACAGTACAGTCACGATACCCGGAAGTAATTAATTTATTAAGCTACTGCTTTTCTTTTTTTTTTTTGGCCAGTCCTGGGCCTTGGGCTCATGGCCTGACCACTGTCCCTGCCTTCTTCCCGCTCAAGGCAAGCACTCCGCCACTTGAACCACAGCGCCGCATCTGGCCATTTTTGTGTATATGGAGCTGTGGAATCGAACCTAGGGCCTCGTGTATCCGAGTCAGGCACTATTGCCACTAGGCTATATCCCCAGCCCCGACTGCTTTTCTTAATCTCAGTGGAGATATTTACTGATAAACAGCTACCAACCCAGAATGTTCATGTCGTTCTTAAATGAGCTTTTATCTCTCTCCCCTCACCAAAAATCAGATTGTTCTGAGGAGTTCTCACTACATTAACCTTTCCTCGATGTAATTACATTAACAAGCTCCAGCTGTTCTTATTCTCAGAAGGGATGCTCCCTAACATACAGCTGCCTACCACCTTCGTAAGTGCAGGTCCTAAATGAGCTTTTTTCTCTGTTCCCTCACCACAATCCAGATTCTTTTGAGGAGTTACCAGTACAGTCACCATACCAGGAAGTACTTAACTTATTAAGATACTACTTTTCTTAATCTCTGTGGAGATATTTACTGATAAACAGCTACCTACCCAGTATGTTCATGTCGTTCCTAAATGAGCTTTTATCTCTCTCTCCTCAGCACAAATCAGATTCTTCTGAGGAGTTCCCAGTACATTAACCTTTCCTTATGTAATTACCTTAACAAGCTCCAGCTGTTTTTATTCTCAGAAGGGATAATCCCTGATATACAGCTGCCTACCCCCTTCGTAAGTGCAGGTCCTAAATGAGCTTTATTCTCTGTTCCCTCAGCTCAAAGCAGATTCGTTTGAGGAGTTACCAGCACAGTCACCATACCAGGAAGTACTTAACTTATTAAGATACTGCTTTTCTTAATCCCAGTGGAGATATTTACTGATAAACAGCTACCTACCCAGTACGTTTATGTCGTTCCTAAATGAGCTTTTATCTCTCTCTCCCCACCACAATTCAGATTCTTCTGAGGAGTTCCCAGGACATTAAACTTTCCTCGATGTAATTACCTTAACAAGCTCCAGCTGTTCTTAATCTCAGAAGGGATAGTCCCTGATATACAACTGCCTACCACCTTCGTAAGTGCAGGTCCTAAATGAGCTTTTTTCTCTGTTCCCTCTCCACAATGGAGATTTTTTGAGGAGTTACCAGTCCAGTCACCATACCAGGAATTACTTAATTTATTAAGCTACTGCTTTTCTTAATCTCAGTGGAGATATTTACTGATAAACAGATACTTACCCAGTATGTTCATGTCGTTCCTAAATGAGCTTTTATCTCTCTCCACTCACCACAAATCAGATTCTTCTGAGGAGTTCCCAGTACATTACCCTTTCCTCGGTGTAATTACCTTAACAAGCTCCAGCTGTTCTTATTCTCACAAGGGATGCTCCCTGATATACAGCTGCCTACCACCTTCGTAAGTGCAGGTCCTAAATGAGCATTTTACTCTGTTCCCTCACCACAATCCAGATTCTTTTGAGGAGTTACCAGTACAGTCAACATACCAGGAAGTACTTAACTTATTAACCTACTGCTTTTTTTAATCTGAGTGGAGATATTTACTGATAAACAGCTACCTACCCAGTATGTTCATGTCGTTCCTAAATGAGCCTTTACCCTCTCCTCCCTCTCCACAAATCAGATTCTTCTGAGGAGTTCCCTGTACATTAAACTTTCCTCGATGTAGTGAAGGATCAGTCAAAAAAGGTCATTTAGGATCTACACTACGAAGGTGGTAGGCAGTAAATATCTCCGCTGAGAATAAGAATAGCAGTAGATTAGTAAATTAAATACTTCCTGGTTTGGTAAATGTAATGAACCTCCTCAAAAGAATATACTTCCTGGTGAGGGAACCTAGAAAAAGCTCCTTAATGAACTACACATACAAAGGTGGTAGGCAGCTGTATATCAGGGAGTATCCCTTCTGAAAATAAGAACAGCAGGAGCTTGTTAAGATAATTACATCGAGGAAAGGTTAATATACTGGGAACTCCTCAGAAGAATCTGATTTGTGGTGAGGGGAGAGAGATAATAGTTCATATATGAACGAAATGAACATACTGGGTAGGTAGCTGTTTATCAGTAAATATCTCCACTGAGATTAAGAAAGCAGTAGCTTAATATATTAAGTACTTCCTGGTATGGTGACTGTACTGGTAACTCCTCAATTAATCTGGATTGTGGTGAGGGAACAGAGAAAAATGCTCATTTAGGAACTGCACTTACGAAGGTTGTATGCACCTGTATATCAGGGAGTATCCCTTCTGAGAATAAGAACAGCTGGGGCTTGTTAAGGTAATTACATCGAGGAAAGGTTAATGTACTGGGAACTCCTCGGAAGAATCTGATTTGTGGTGAGGGGAGAGAGATAAATGCTCATTTATGAACGACATGAACATACTGGGTAGGTAGCTGTTTATCAGTAAATATCTCCACTGAGATTATAAAACAGTAGCTTTATAAATTAATTACTTCCTGGTATGGTGACTGTACTGGTAACTCCTCAAAAGAATCTGGATTGTGGAGAGGGAACAGAGAAAAAAGCTCATTTATGACCTGCGCTAACGAAGGTGGTAGGCAGCTGTATATCAGGGAGTATCCCTTCTGAGAATAAGAACAGCTGGAGCTTGTTAATATAATTACATCGAAGAAAGGTTCATGTACTGGGACCTCCTAAGAATAATCTGATTTGTGTTGAGGGGCGAGAGATAAAAGCTCATTTAGGAACGACATGAACATACTGGGTAGGTAGCTGTTTATCAGTAAATATCTCCACTGAGATTAAGAAAAGCAGTAGCTTAATAAATAAAGTACTTCGAGGTATTGTTACTGTACTGGTAACTCTTCAACAGAACCTGGATTCTGGTGAGGGAACAGAGAAAAAAGCTCATTCAGGACCTGCACTTACGAAGGTGGTAGGCAGTTGTATATCAGGGAGTATATTTCGGAGTATAAGAAAAGCTAGAGCATGTTAAGGTAATTACATCGAGGGAAGGTTAATGTACTGGGAACTCCTCAGAAGAATCTGATTTGTGGTGAGGGGAAAGAGATAAAAGCTCATTTAGGAACGAGATAAATATACTGGGTAGGTAGGTGTTTATTAGTAAATATCTCCACTGAGATTAAGAAAAGCAGCAGCTTAATAAATTATGTACTTCCTGGTATGTTGACCATACTGGTGACTCCCGAAAAGAATCTGGATTGTGGTGAGGGAACAGAGGAAACAGCTCATTTAGGACCTGCATTATGAAGTTGGTAGGCAGCTGTATATCAGGGAGTATCCCTTTTGAGAATAAGAACAGCTGGGGCTTGTTAAGGTAATTACATCGAGGAAATTTTATTGTACTGGGACCTCTTCAGAAGAATCTGATTTGTGGTGAGTGGCGAGAGATAAAAGCTCATTTAGGAACAACATGAACATACTGGGTAGGTAGCTGTTTATCAGTAAATATCTCCACTGAGGTTAAGAAAATCAGTAGCTTTATTAATTAAGTAATTCCTGGTATGGTGACTGTACTGGTAACTCCTCAAAGAATCTGGATTGTGGAGAGGGTACAGAGAAAAAAGCTCATTTATGACCTGCACTAACGAAGGTGGTAGGCAGCTGTATATCAGGGAATATCCCTTCTGAGAATAAGAACAGCTGGAGCTTATAAAGGTAATTACATCGAGGAAAGGTTAATGTACTGGGACCTCCTCAGAATAATGTGATTTGTGTTGAGGGGCGAGAGATAAAAGTTCATTTAGGAACGACATGAACATACTGGGTAGGTAGCTGTTTATCAGTAAATATCTCCACTGAGATTAAGAAAAGCAGTATCTTAATAAATAAAGTACTTCGAGGTATGGTTACTGTACTGGTAACTCCTCAACAGAACCTGGATTGTGGTGAGGAAACAGAGAAAAAAGCTCATTTAGGACCTGCACTTACGAAGGTGGTAGGCAGTTGTATATCAGGGAGTATCTTTCGGAGTATAAGAAAAGCTAGAGCTTGTTAAGGTAATTACATCGAGGATAGGTTAATGTATTGGGAACACCTCAAAAGAATCTGATTTGTGGTGAGGGGAGAGAGATAAAAGCTCATTTAGGAACGACATGATCATACTGGGTAGGTAGCTATTTATCAGTATATATTTCCAATGAGATTAAGAAAAGCAGTAGCTTAATAAATTACGTACTTCCTGATATGGTTACTCTACTGGTAACTCCCAAAAGAATCTGGATTGTGGTGAGGAAACAGAGAAAAAAGGTCATTTAGGACCTGCACTTACGAAGGTGGTAGGCAGCTGTATATCAGGGAGTATCCCTTTTGAGAATAAGAACAGCTGGGGCTTGTTAAGATACTTACATCGAGGAAAGGTTAATGTACTGGGAACTCCTCAGAAGAATCTGATTTGTGGTGAGGGGAGAGAGATAAAAGCTCATTTAAGAACGACTTTAACAAACAGGGTAGGTATCTGTTTAAGAGTAAATATCTCCACTGAGATTAAGAAAAGCAGCAGCTTAATAAATTAAGTACTTCCTGGTATGTTGCCCATACTGGTAACTCCCGAAAAGAATCTGGATTGTGATGAGGGTACAGAGGAAAAAGCTCATTTAGGACCTGCACTTACGATGGTGGTAGGCAGCTTTATATCAGGGAGTATCCCTTTTGAGAATAAGAACAGCTGGGGCTCGTTAAGGAAATTACATCAAGGAAAGGTTAATGTACTGGGAACTCCTCCGAAGAATATGATGTGTCGTGAGGGGAGAGAGATAAAAGCTCATTTAGGAACGACATAAACATAAAGGGTAGGTAGCTGTTTATCACTAAATACCTCCACTGAGATTAAGAAAAGCAGTAGCTTATATAAATTGAGTACTTCCTGGTATGGTGTCTCTACCGGTAACTCCTCAAAAGAATCTGGATTGTGGTGAAGGAACAGAGAAAAATGCTCATTTAGGACCTGCACTTACGAAGGTGGTAGGCAGCTGTATATCAGGGAGTATCCCTTCTGAGAATAAGAACAGCTGGAGCTTGTTAAGGTAATTACATCGAGGAAAGTTTAATGTACTGGGAACTCCCCAGAAGAATCTAATTTGTGGTGAGGCGAGAGAGATAAAAGCTCATTTAGGTACGACAAGAACATTCTGGGTAGGTATCTGTTTATCAGTAAATATCTCCTTGAGATTAAGAAAAGCAATAGCTTAATAAATTAAGAACTTCCTCGTATGATGTCTGTACTGGTAACTCCTCCAAAGAATGTAGATTATGGTGAGGGAACAGAGAAAAAAGCTCATTTAGGACCTGCACTTACGAAGGTGGTAGGCAGCTGTATATCAGGGAGTATCCCTTCTGAGAGTAAGAAAAGCTGGAGCTTGTTACGGTAATTACTTCGAGGAAAGGTTAATGTACTGGGAACTCCTCAGAGGAATCTCATTTGTGGTGAGGGGAGAGAGATAAAATCTCATTTAGATCGACATGAACATACTGGGTAGGTATCTGTTTATCAGTAAATATCTCTACTCAGATTAATAAAAGCAGTAGTTAAAAAAAATTAATTACTTCCTGGTATAGCGTCTGTACTTTTAACTCCTCAAAAGTATTTGTAATGTGGTGAGGGAAGAGAGAAAAAAGCTCATTTGGACCTGCACTTACGAAGGTGGTAGACAGCTGTATATCAGGGAGTATTCCTTCTGAGTATAAGAACAACTGAAACTTGTTAAGGTAATTACATTGAGGAAAGCTTAATGTACTGGGGACTCCTCCGAAGAATCTGATTTGTGGTGAGGGGAGTGAGGTAAAAGCTCATTTAGGAACGACATGTACATACTGGGTAGGTAGGTGTTTATTAGTAAATATCTCCACTGATATTAAGAAAGGAGTAGCTTAATAAATTAAGTATGTCCTGGTATGGTGACAGTACTGGAAACTCCTCAAAAGAATCTGGATTGTTATGAGGAAAAAGAGCAAAAATCTCCTCTAGGACCTGCACTTACGAAGGTGGTAGGCAGCTGTATATCAGGGAGTATCACTTCTGAGAATAAGAACAGCTGGAGCTTGTTAAGGTGATTTCATTGAGGAAAGTTTAATGTACTGGGAACTCCTCAGAAGAATCTGATTTTTGGTGAGGGAAGAGAGATAAAAGCTCATTTAGGAGCGACATGAACATACTGGGTAGGTAGCTGTTTATCAGTAAATATCTCCACTGAGATTAAGAAAAGCAGTAGCTTAATAAATCGTTTACTTCCTGGTATGGTTCCTGTACTGGTAACTCCTGAAAAGAATCTGGATTGTGGTGAGCGAACAGAGAAAAAAGCTCATTTAGGACCTTCACTTACGAAGTTGGTAGGCAGCTGTTTATTAGGGAGTATCCCTTCTTAGAATAAGAACAGCTGGAGCTTTTTAAGGTAATTACATCGAGAAAAAGTTTATGTACTGGAAACTCCTCAGAAGACTCTGATTTGTGGTGAGGGGAGAGAGATAAAAGCTCATTTAGGAATGACTAGGACATAATGGATAGGTAGCTGTTTATCAGTCAATATCTCACCTGAGAATAAGAATAGCAGTATCGTAGTAAATTAAGTACTTATTGATATTGTTAATATACTGGAAATTCCTCAATAGAATCTGCTTTGACGTGAGGGAACAGAGAAAAAAGATCATTTAGGACCTACATTTACGAATTTGGTAGGCAGCAATATATCAGGGAGTATCCCTTCTGAGAATAAGAACAGCTGGAGCTTGTTAAGGTAATTAGATCGAGGAAACTGTATGTACTGGAAACTGCTCAGAAGATTCAGATTTTTGGTGACGGGAGAGAGATAAAAGCTCATTTAGAAATGACAACAACATTCTGGGTAGGTAGCTGTTTATCAGTAAATATCTCCATTGAGATTAAGAAAAGCAGTAGCTTACTAAATTAAGTACTTCCTGGTACGGTTGATGTACTGGAAGCTCCTCAAAAAAATCTGGATTGTGGTGTGGGAATAGAGAGAAAGGCTCATTTAGGAATTACACTTATGAAGGTCGTAGGCAGCTCTATATCAGGGATTATCCCTTCTGAGAATAAGAACAGCTGGAGCTTGTTCAGGTAATTACATCGAGGAATGGTTTATGTACTGGAACCTCTTCAGAAGAATCTGATTTGTGTTGAGGCAAGAGAGATAAAAGCTTATTTAGGAATGAAATGAACATACTGTGTAGGTAGCAGTTTATCAGTAAATATCTCCACTTAGATTAAGAAAAGCAGTGGATTAGTAAATTAAGTAATTCCTGGTATGCTTTACGTATTGGAAACTCCTCAAAAGAATCTGGATTGTGGTGGGGGAACAGAGAAAAAAGCTCATTTAGGAACTACACTTACGAAGGTGGTAGGCAGCTCTATATCAGGGAGTATCCCTTCTGAGAATAAGAACAGCTGGAGCTTGTAAAGGTTATTACATCGAGGAAAGGATAATGTACTGGGAAATCCTCAGAAGAATCTGAATTGTGGTGAGGGAAGAGAGATATAAGCTCATTTAGGAACGATATGAACATACTGGTAAGGTAGGTTTTTATCAGTAAATATCTACACTGAGATTAAGAAAAGCAGTACCTTAGTAAATTAAGTACTTCCTGGTATGGTTAATGTATTGGAAACTCCTCAAAAGAATCTGGATTGTTGTGAGGGAACAGAGAAAACAGCTCATTTAGGAACTACACTTACGAAGGAGGTAGGAAGCCGTACATCAGGGAGTATTCCTTCTGAGAATAAGAACAGCTGGAGCTTGTTAAGGTAATTACATCGAAGAAAGGTTAATGTACTGGGAACTCCTCAGAAGAATCTGATTTGTGGTGAGGGGAGAGATAAAAG
The DNA here is from genome assembly GCF_023159225.1 of Perognathus longimembris pacificus. Lineage (NCBI taxonomy): Eukaryota > Metazoa > Chordata > Mammalia > Rodentia > Heteromyidae > Perognathus > Perognathus longimembris. Next base: position 39,856,441 of record NC_063173.1, on the reverse strand, counting down.
CTCATTTAGGAATGACATGAACATTCTGGGTAGGTAGCTGTTTATCAGTAAATATCTCCACTGAGATTAAGAAAAGCAGTATCTTAGTAATTTAAATACTTCCTGGTATGGTTAATGTACTGTAAACTCCTCAAAAGAATCTGCTTTGTCGTGAGGGAACAGAGAAAAAGCTCCTTAATGAACTACACTTCCGAAGGTGGTAGGCAGCTGTATATCAGGTAGTATGCCTTCTGAGAATAGGAACAGCCGGAGCTTGTTAAGGTAATTACATCGAGGAGAGTTTAATGTACTGGGAACTCCTCAGAAGAATCTGATTTGTGGTGAGGGAAGAGAGATAAAAGCTCATTTAGGAACGACATGAACATACTGGTTATGTAGCTTTTTATCAGTAAATATCTCCACTGAGATTAAGAAAAGCAGTCGCTTAGAAAATTAAGAACTTCCTGGTATGGTTAATGTACTGGAAACTCCTCAAAAGAATCTGGATTGTGGTGAGGGAACAGAGAAAAAAGCTCAATTATGACATACAATTGCGAAGGTGGTAGGCAGCTGTATATCAGGGAGTATCCTTTCTGAGAATAAGTACAGCTGGAGCTTTTTAAAGTAAGTCGATCGAGGAAAGGTTTATGTACTGGAAAATCCTCCGAAGAATCTGAATAGTGGTGAAGGGAAAGATAAAAGCTCATTTAAGAATGTCAAGAACATACTGGGTAGGTAGCATTTTAACAGAAAATGTTTCCCTGAGTATAAGAATAGCAGTAGCTTGGTAAACTAAGTACTTCCTGGTATGTTTAATGTACTGGAAACTCCTCAAAAAAATCCGCTTTGTAGTGAGGGAGCCGGCAAAAAAGCTCATTTAGGACCTAAACCTAAGAAGGTGGTAGGCAGCTGTATATCAGAGAGAATCCCTTCTGAGAATAAGAACAGCTGGAGCTTGTTAAGTTAATTACACCGAGGAAAGGTCAATGTACTGGGAACTCCTCAGAACAATCTGATTTGTGGTGACGGAAGAGAGTTAAAAGCTCATTTAGGAACGACATAAACATACAGGGTAGGTAGCTGTTTATCAGTAAATACCTCCATTGAGATTAAGAAAAGCAGTAGCTTATATAAATTGAGTACCTCCTGGTATGGTGACTGTACCGGTAACTCCTCAAAAGATTCTGTATTGTAGTGAGCAACAGAGAAAATAGCTCATTTAGGACCTACACTTACTAAGGTGGTAGGCAGCTGTATATCAGGTAGTATCCCTTCTGAGAATAAGAACAGCTGGAGGTTGTTAAGGTAATGACATCCAGGAAAGGTTAATTTACTGGGAACTCCTCAGAAGAAACTGAATTTTATTGAGGGAGAGAGAGATAAAAGCTCATTTAGGAACGACATGAACATACTGGGTAGGTAGCTGTTTATCAGTAAATATTTCCCCTGAGAATAAGAATAGGAGTAGCTAAGTAAATTAAGTACTTCATTGAATGGTTAATGTATTGGAAAATCCTCAATAGAATCTGCTTTGTAGTGAGGGAACAGAGGAAAAAGCTCATTTAGGACCTACACTTACGAAGGTGGTAGGCAGCAGTATATCAGGGACTATACTTCTGAGTATACGAACAGCTGGAGCTTGTTAAGGTAATTACATGGAGGAAAGGTTAATGTACTGGGAACTCATGAGAATGTGAATTGTGGTGAGGGAAGAGAGGTAAAAGCTTATTTATTAATGAAATGAATATCCTGTGTAGGTAGCTGTTTATCAGTAAATATCTCAACTGAGATTAAGTAAAGCAGTGGCTTAGTAAATTAAGTCCTTCCTGGTATGGTTAATGTACTGTAAACTCCTCAAAAGAATCTGGATTATGGTGAGGGAGCAGAGAAAAAAGCTCATTTAGGAACTACACTTACGAAGGAGGTAGGCAGCTGGATATCAGGGAGTATCCCTTCTGAGAAAAAGAACAGCTGGATCTTGTTAAGGTAATTTCATCCAGGAAAGAATAATGTACTGGGAACTCCTGAGAATAATCTGAAGTGTGGTGCGGGAAGAGAGATAAAAGCTCATTTAGGAACGACATGAACATACTTTTTAGATAGCTGTTTTTCAGTAAATATCTCCACTGAGATTAAGAAAAGCAGTAGTTAGTAAATTAAGTACTTCCTGGAATGGTTAATGTACTGGAAACTACATAGAAGAATCTGATTTGTGATAAAAGGAGAGAGATAAAAGCGCATTTTGGAATGACAAGGACATACTGGATAGGTAGCTGTTTATCAGTACATATCTCCCCTGATAATAAGAGTAGCAGCAGCTTAGTAAATTAAGTACTCCCGGGTATGGTTTTTGTACTGTAAACTCCTCAAACGAATCTACTTTGTAGTGAGGGAACAGAGAAAAAAGCTCATTTAGGGCCTACACGTACGAAGTTGGTAGGCAGCTGTATATCAGGGAGTATCTCTTCTGAGAATAAGAACAGCTGGAGTTTGTTAAGGTAATTACATCGATGAAAGAATATTGTACTGGGAACTCCTCAGAAGAATCTCATTTGTGGTGCGGGAACTGAGATAAAAGCTCATATATGAACGACATGAAAATACTGGGTATGTAGCTGTTTATCAGTAAATATCTCCACTGAGATTAAGAAAAGCAGTACTTTAGTAAATAAGTACTTCCTGGTATGGTTAATGTACTGCAAACTCCTCAAAAGAATCTTGATTGTAGTGAAGGAACAGAGAAAATAGCTCATTTAGTACCTACACTTACGTAGGTGATAGGCAGCTGTATATCAGGAAGTATCCCTTCTGAGAATAAGAACAGCTGGAGCTTGTTAGGGTAATAACATCAAGGAAAGCTTAATGTGTTGGGAACTCCTCAGAAGAATCTGATTTGATGCAAGAGAAAAGAGATAAAACTTCATTTAAGAACGACATGGACATACTGGGTAGGTAGATGTTTTCAGTAAATATCTCCACTGAGATTAAGAAAAGTAGTAGCTTAGTAAATGAAGTAATTCCTGCTATGGTAAATGTAATGGAAACTCCTCAAGAGAATCTGGATTTTGGTGAGGGAACAGATAAAAACCTCCTTAATGAACTACATTTACGAAGGTGGTAGGCAGCTGTATATCAGGGAGTATCCCTTCTGAGAATAAGAACGGCAGGAACTTGTTACATAGAGTAAAGGTTAATGTAGTGGGAACTCCTCAGAAGAATCTGAATTGTGGTGAGGGAACAGAGAAAAAAGCTCATATAAGACCTACACTGACGAAGTTGGTAGGCAGCTGTATATCAGTGAGTATCCCCTCTGAGAAAAAGAACAGCTGGAGCTTGATAAGGTAATTAGATTGATGAAAGCTCTATGTACTGGAAAGTGCTCAGAAGAATCTGATTTGTGGTGATGTGAGAGAGATAAAAGCGCATTTAGGAATGACAAGAACATACCGGGTAGGTGGCTGTTTATCAGTAAATATCCTACTGAGACTAAGAAAAGCAGTAGCTTAGTAAATTAAGTACTTCCTGGTATGGTTAATGTAATGGAAACTCCTCAAAAGAATCTCGATTGTGATGAGGGAACAGAGGAAAAAGCTCATTTAGGAAGTACAATTACGAAGGTGGTAGGAAGCCGTATATCAGGGAGTATTCCTTCTGAGAATAAGAACAGCTGGAGCTTGTTAAGGTAATTACATCGAAGAAAGGTTAATGTACTGGGAACTCCTCAGAAGAATCTGATTTCTGGTGAGGGAAGAGAGATAAAAGCTCATTTAGGAACGACATGAACATACTGGTTATGTAGCTTTTTATCAGTAAATATCTCCACTGAGATTAAGAAAAGCAGTCGCTTAGAAAATTAAGTACTTCCTGGTATGGTTAATGTACTGGAAACTCCTCAAAAGAATATGGATTGTGGTGAGGGAACAGAGAAAAATGCTCAATTATGACCTACAATTGCGAAGGTGGTAGGCAGCTGTATATCAGGGAGTATCCTTTCTGAGAATAAGTACAGCTGGAGCTTTTTAAAGTAAGTCGATCGAGGAAAGGTTTATGTACTGGAAACTCCTCAGAAGAATCTGAATAGTGGTGAAGGGAAAGATAAAAGCTCATTTAGGAACAACATGAACATACTGGTTAGGTAGCAGTTTATCAGAAAATGGTTCCCTGAGCATAAGAATAGCAGTAGCTTGGTAAACTAAGTACTTCCTGGTATGTTTAATGTACTGGAAACTCCTCAAAAAAATCCGCTTTGTAGTGAGGGAGCCGGCAAAAAAGCTCATTTAGGACCTAAACCTAAGAAGGTGGTAGGCAGCTGTATATCAGAGAGAATCCCTTCTGAGAATAAGAACAGCTGGAGCTTGTTAAGTTAATTACACCGAGGAAAGGTTAATGTACTGGGAACTCCTCAGAACAATCTGATATGTGGTGAGGGAAGAGAGGTAAAAGCTCATTAAGGAACAACATGAACATACTGGTTAGGTAGCTGTTTATCAGTAAATATCTCCACTGAGATTAAGAAAAGCAGTAGCTTAGTAAATTAAGTACCTCCTGTTTTGGTTAATGTACTGGAAACGCCTCAAATGAATCTGGATTGTGGTGAGCAACAGAGAAAATAACTCATTTAGGACCTACACTTACGAAGGTGGTAGGGGCTGTATATCAGGGAGTATCCCTTCTGAGAAAGGAACACCTGGAGCTTGTTAAGGTAATTAGATAGAGGAAAAGTTTATGTACTGTAAACCCCTCAGAAGAATCTGATTTGTGGTGAGCGGAGAGAGATAAAAGCTCATTTAAGAATGACAAGTACATACTGGGTATTTAGCTGTTTATCAGTAAATATCTCCCCTGATTATAAGGATAGCAGTAGCTTAGGAAATTAAGTACTTCCTGGTATGGTTAATATACTGGAAACTCCTCAAAAGAATCTGGATTGTGGTGAGGGAACAGAGAAAAAAGCTCATTTAGGACCTACACTTACAAAGGTGCTATGCAGCAGTATATCAGGGAATATCCCTGCTGAGAATAAAAAGAGCTGGAGCTTGTTAAGGTAATTACACAGGGGAAAGGATAATGTACTGGGAACTCCTCAGAAGAATCTGATTTGTGGTGAGGGAAGAGAGATAAAAGCTCATTTAAGAACGACATGAACAAACTGGCTAGGAAGCTGATTATCAGTAAATATCTCAACTGAGATTACGAAATGCAGTAGCTTAGTAAATTATCTACTTCCTGGCATGGTTAATGTACTGGGAACTCCTCAGAAGAATCTGATTTGTGGTGAGGGGAGAGAGATAAAAGCTCATTTAGGAACGACATGAACATACTGGGTAGGTAGCTGTTTATCAGTAAATATCTCCACTGTGATTAAGAAAAGAAGTAGTTTAGTAAATTAAGTACTTCCTGGTATGGTTAATGTACTGGAAACTCCTCAAAAGAATCTGGATTATTGTGAGGGAGCAGAGAATAAAGCTCATTTATTACCTACACTTACGAAGGTGGTAGGCAGCTGTACATCAGGGAGTATCCCTTCTGAGTATAAGAACAGCTGGAGCTTGTTAAGGTAATTACATCGAGGAAAGGTTAATGTACTGGGAAATCCTTAGAAGAATCTGATTTGTTGTGATGGAAGAGAGATAAAAGCTCATTTAATAACGACATGAACATACTGGGTAAGTAGCTGTTTATCAGTAAATATCTCAACTGAGATTATGAAATGCAGTAGCTTAGAAAATTAAGTACTCCCTGGTATGTTTAATGTTCTGGAAACTCCTCAAAAGAATCTGGATAGTGGTGAGGGAACAGAGAAAAAAGCTCATTTAGGACCTACACTTAGGAAGGTGGTAGGCAGCTGTACATCAGGGAGTATCCCTTCTGAGTATAAGAACAGCTGGAGCTTGTTAAGGAAATTATATCGAGGAAAGGTTAATGTACTGGGAACTCCTCATAAGACTCTGATTTGTGGTGAGCGAAGAGAGATAAAAGTTCTTTAAGAACGACATGAACATACTGGTAGGTAGCTGTTTATCAGTAAATATCTCCACTGAGATTAAGATAAGCAGTAGCTTAGTAAATTAAGTACTTTCTGGTATGGTTATTGTAATGGAAACTCCTCAAAAGAATCTGCTTTGTGGTGAGGGAACACAGAAAAAATGTCATTTAAGAACTACACTTACGAAGGTGGTTGGAAGCTGTATATAATGGAGTATCCCTTCTGAGTATAAGAACAGCTGGAGCTTGTAAAGGTAATTAGATCGAGGAATGGTAAATGTACTGGGAACGCCTCAGAAGACTCTGATTTGTGGTGAGGGAAGAGAGATAAAAGTTCATTGTGGAACTACACATAAGAATCAGGATTGTGGTGAGGGAAGAGAGAAAAAAGCTCATTTAGGACCTACACTTATGAAGGTGGTAGGCAGCTGTATATCAGGGATTATCCCTTCTGAGAATAAGAACATCTGGAGCTTGTTAAGGTAATTAGATCGAGGATAGGTTTATGTACTGGAAACTCCTCAGAAGAAACTGATGTGGTGAGGGAAGAGAGATAAATCTCATTTAGGAATGACAAGAACATACTGGGTAGGTAGCTGTTTATCAGTAAATATCTCCCCTGAGAATAGAATAGCACTAGCTTAGTAAATTAAGTACTTCCTGGTATGGTTAATTCTTGGAGAATTAAAGTCTCCAATCAGTGGAAAAATTTAGCCCCGGCCAGGTTACTCTGATGCCTCATTAGCACACTAATAGGCCCTTGGGATAACATTCTCAGTAAGGAGTTTCTAGTGTTTGCGGGCCAAAGGAATCCACCTGTTGTTGTGAGAATCTCCTTTTCCCCCCTGCTTAGCAAGTCTCCCTAAGGAGACTTGCTTGACCAGCTGCCTTTAGTCTTAGATTCTCATTATAAACAGGAAAGTCTCCTCACTGTTATTTCACAAGTATTTGGAGAAGTCAAGATTGGTGATATCTAGCCTTAAGGAGATAGTAGCTAGGAGATAATTATAGTTCTACCTCAGTTGTATACAGTTCCTTGTTTTGATATCAACAATCTTTGTAGACACTACCTCCTGTAATTAGAAAGGCATTTGTACCAAGTTCCTGCCCTCACAGTAGGAAATTTCCTCCACTTTTGTATTTGAGACAAATGTCATGCTGTATTGATCTTTTACCTGTAATTGTAAAATTGGTTTCTAACCCTATATAAACCCTGGCCCTCTTGGAATAAAGTATGCATTGGTTCACTCGCCTTGCATCCCCCGTGTCCTGATTTCGACTGCAGTTACCCAGGTTCAACATCTGGCGTCCTGACCCAGGGACCTGACAATTGATCCACAGGAGATTGCGGAACTGCCGAGCTCTCGAGTGAGGTGAGAGATATTTTTAATTCACAGGAGACAAGGGATCTGTGTGTAATTCACAGGAGACAAGGGATCTGTGTGGTGAGCTCCTATTCTTAAAAAATTACGGGGTTATGGGACAATCTAAACCAACTCCATTTTCTAGTTTTATCCACCATGTATTGAAACGGGACGGAGCTATGGTCTCGTGTTCACAAAGAGATGAGTGTGTACAGGTAGTGGAGTATAATCTATGGTTCCCAGAGGGAGATACTTTAGATTTAGAAGTCTGGGAACGAGTAGAGAATAATATGGAAAATGAATATCGGTGTGGAGAAAAGGTTCCAGTTACATTTTGGTCTGTTTGGGCATTAATACATACAGCCGTGAGCATGATGTCTCCTGATGCTATCATAACATCAGCTGCTGAGCCAGAGGCTGACGTGGAAAAAGCTATGAAGGCTTATAATTTGTCCGGGGAGGTAAAACTCAAATTGGGCAGGAGCTAAAACACATGGCAACACCTGAACTATCTCCTGTCAGTTTTGTTAAAGAAAAATTAACATCAAATAAGCCTTCGGCCTCTACCTATGCTCCTTCAGAGAATGATGCTAATTTAGGCAGCTCAGCAGTGCAGTCAAAGTGCCACAGATGCTCTTTCGATCTGCCAGGGGCAGTCAGGAAAGTGAAAGTAAAAGACAAATAATTGCAGCCGCGGAGCCCACTTTTACTTTAATTAATCGAAGTCCTATGGTTCTGCTTCTCTCTCTTGCTATCAAACTTTTCCTGTCATTGAACCCCCTCCAACCGGAGGTGTGGCACAGCCCCGTCATTATCAAGATATTGACCAGATTCACTTAATTTAGGACAGCTGTAATACAGGGCCATCTCATGGCTCCCCCATCATCTTTTCTTTACAACCAGGCACTAGCAGGGGAGCTGACACTCCCTGTTTTAGTCCATCATCCTGGAATTGGGGAAGGACTAGTGATTTTTCTTTTACTTCTCAAGAGAATTTTTACTGCAATTGCACTTTTAATTTGCGCCTGTGCTACATGTTTCATGTGTCTTTGTCCTTGTTTGATTAGTTGTGTTTCGTGTGGAGTGCTAAATTGGGGAAAAAAAGTCCTCTGGTGGGCGGCCTCGGCAGGTTGATTGCCAGGGGATGGAAATCTCCACTTGGGAGGATCCCCCTGAGAATTTTCAGGGCCCTATGGACTTTCCATCACTCTGGCTGGCAGCTTGTGGACGCTGGACATGCCATCAAAGGCATAAAAGCCTCTGTTTCTATGTTCTGTTTTGTCTTGACTAGTTGTGTCTTTGAGAATGGTACCAGTTTTAAACATAAACTTTTGTTTCCCTTATTTCTGTTGTCCATTTACATGTCTATGGGCAAAACATTTACTAGGTACTGTGTCTCCTTCTGCAAGAAGGCAAAAAAAGTGCAGGGTGCTAAGAGCTGAGTTCAAATGCCGGCTAGGCTAATCTTAGCCTGAGAGTAAACACTAAGAGTCAAGTGCTAGGTGGACTCAGTAATACTCCAGGGGACCCCAACCCAGTTATCTTCAGTGTTTAGTATGCTAAGATACTTTGCTAAAACTAATAGGCCCTAGCGAATAAAACTAAACAATGCTAAAATCATTCATTAAAGGTTTTGGTTTAAGTTTTGGTCATTACAAGAGTAAGATTGGAAAATATACCTTTTGCCACTAAAAAATGTACGGCTGATAGTTGTTTGGACTGCTTTTAAGTTCTGTTTACATTAATACCTACATATGTGAATGTATGTATGTGTGTGTGCGCTCGCACAAATGTATGTGGGTGTGAATGTGTTCAAGATTAAAAATGTATGATGTAAAAATAGGTTAGTTTAACTTTAAACTTCAAAAGATCATCGAGTTTGGGCTTTACCAAAAGCTTTAAAGGATTATTACTTTATTTTAAAAGGAACTATAGTTAAAAAATTCTTTAATTCATGGTTTAAAATAAATAAATAAATAAATAAATAAATAAATAAATAAGAACTTAGCATGGGCCCTTGAACCTATCCTCAGTAGTGAGGGGTAAACTGACAAAAGTGTAGTTTAGCTGATCCACGTGATGGGACAGCTGTAGGGTGGCGTCCATTCATAGTGGGAGAGGGCAAGCTGGCCCCAAGGCAGTTCATCAAGCTCTAAGTAGTAGGATGGAGATAGTCCCATTCTATAGGACAGGTCACTGGGGGCCTTTCTTTTATTTCTTTTGTTTTCGGGTATAAACATTGGAAACCTCAGGGTAAAATGTATGATTTGACTGATACTTCTAAAACTGCCCCTTAGGATGGATTAAATTTGGAATATCTTAAAGGAGAGTTAAAAGTTTATTTACCTGATATAACTCGATTTCTGTACAGGTTTGCAATTTGGATGTATTAAAAAGGCAAATATGCTAACTCTGAAATCTCATGGTTATAATTCTGGGGCACACTGCTAAGTGTACTCTTGTTACAATTGTTTTGGGTATCACTTTAATGAATCAGGTACTAAATTTTTTAAGTGTAAACTGTACTGTAACAATAAGATTAACTATTTTAAGTCACATATAATCAGGTAAATATTTTAAAGTATATAAACTAATGGGGGATAGAAGTACACAACTTTCATTAACTCTCTGTATATAGGAAAATGGCTCTTTTAAAACAGACAACCAGGAGGCAATGTGCCCCCTGGGCTTCAGTTTTTCTATGCAAATACAGGCTGAGGTAAAGGTGTGAAAGCCTCTACTTTAAAAGGCTCTAGAATGCCTTTCTAGATAAGAAATTTGGAAGTTAAAAACAAGCAGCATGAAGCAATGGGTGATACCTAGGCTCCTGATTTCTTCTAATACAACCAGGCTTGGTAAAAGACTTGAGATCAAAAATGTATTTTGAGGGGCTGGGGATATAGCCTAGTGGCAAGAGTGCCTACCTCGGATACACGAGGCCCTAGGTTCGATTCCCCAGCACCACATATACAGAAAACGGCCAGAAGCGGCGCTGTGGCTCAAGTGGCAGAGTGCTAGCCTTGAGCGGGAAGAAGCCAGGGACAGTGCTCAGGCCCTGAGTCCAAGCCCCAGGACTGGCCAAAAAAAAAAAAAATGTATTCTGAGATATGAAATTTAAAATGTTTGTTTTAAGTTGGATATAGGAAAACGATGGCTATCAAGATGATTGTTTAATTACTACTCCAGTTTGTTTTACAGGTTTTCAATAAAATGATTTATTATTTGCTGCACCTGATAAAAATATTGTATCAAAATTGTTACAAATTAATTTTGCCTTTAGACTTTCAACAGTATAATTTAATAATTGCCCATGATAAAATTCATTTAAACAGAAGAACCATTTAAATATCTGGGATATTTATTTAGAAGACAAGTAATTACCCCCCAATTAATAAAAATTCGTACTGAAGAGTTTAAAACTCTTAATAATTTTCAAAAGTTACTAGAGACATCAATTGGTTTTGCCCTTCCTTAGGAATTCCCACATATGCTCTGCATAATCTATTTTCCATTCTTCAAGGAGATTCGGATTTAAATAGCCCTCCTGAATTAACTGATGAGGCACGTCAGGAGTTACTTTTAGTGGAAAAGGCCCTGGCTCAAAATTCCTTAGCTCGTGTAGACCTATCTGCCCCTATTGGGTTGCTAATTTTACTTACCAAAGACTACCCTGTTACAGGGGTGCTAGCTCAGTACAATAAGCCTTTGGAATGGATATATAGCAAACACACTTTCTCCAAAACGTTAACCACCTATCTGGAGATGGTCAGTTTCATTATCATGCAAGGCCGTAAGAGATGCCTGCAAATCAGTGGGCAAGACGCCTACTTCATTATCACCCCTATACCTAAACAGCAGTTTGAGTTTGTGTTACAAACCTCTGATCTTCTCCTTCTGGCTTTAAATGGCTTCACTGGGGAAATTTTATACCATTTACCTTCTAGTCCTCTTTGGCAATTTTTTCAAAGACAAACTTATGTTATTGATAATATTTTACTCTCTGAGCCCATTCTAAATGCTCCCAATGTTTTTGTAGATGGTACTAAGAATAACAAATATGCTTTTTGGACAGAAGATAAATATCAAGTTTTCTTTACCCCTTGGCAATCAGCACAACAAAATGAGTTACAGGCTATTATATATGCTTTGGAAAATTTCTTGATACCTTTCAATTTAATTACTTACTCTGCTTATGCAGCACATGTTTTATGCAATATATACTCTGCTGTTATTTCTCAAATAAAACCCCCACTAGGTTCACTATTTAAACAATTACAGAACCTGTTGCGCCAGAGGCAGCACTCTTTGTATGTAGCTCATTCTAATCTGCCAGGTCCTATGGCATACGGTAATGCTAAAGTAGATGCTTTAGTCTCTTTTGCCTCAGCAGAAGAAGATCATGCTGCCCGGCACTCTAATGCAGGTCATTTACATGTTACTTATAAAATTCCCTTTAAACAAGCTAAACAAATCATTGCTAACTGTCCTACTTGCAGACCCTTGCATCTGCGAACTCTTCCCCACTGTGCGAATCCTCAAGGATTGGCTCCTAACGAAATTTGGCAAATGGATGTAACACACATCCCTGAATTTGGCCGCTTACAATATGTGCATGTATCCATTGATACATATTCGTCTTTTATTTGGGCAACACCTCTACCAGGGGAAAAAGGGACTCATGTCATTCAACATTTACTAGAAACATTCGCAGTCATGGGGATTCCTTCTGAAATAAAAACTGACAATGCACCAGCTTAGTCCAGTAAACAAGTACGAAAATTTTTAGAATTTCATAACATTTTTCATGTTACAGGAATTGAATACAATCCTCAAGGTCAAGGTATAGTAGAAAGAGCTCATTATACATTAAAAACACAAATTACAAAACTAAAGAGGGGGAGTATGGATAGTACTGAGGGATATGCAACTTCTATGAAAAGTATTTATAAAACAGCCCGAGCTGTCATTGCAGAAGCATTATTTGTCCTTAACTTTTTAAATTTGTCTCAAGGAGATGTTTTAGCAAGAGCTGAGAGACACTTCCTAGCTCCACCTATGCAAAACAAACCGCAGCCGGTTTGGATTAGATTGGGGGTTGGGCTAGATTGGGTCCCCAGGGAGTTGTTAACCCAGGGGCAAGGGTATGCTTATGTTTCTACAGAGGACAGCCCATCTTTCTAGCACCTGCTCCAGTGGATCCAGCAACAAACACCCCTCTGTCCATCAAGACCAGGATGAGACATTCTCATCCAAGTGATAAGGACTGGTAACCTGTAGGGGCTACATCAGAGGTAATGTATTGGGCCTATATCCCTAACCCTCCTTTATTATGTCCATATTTATGGACAGAAGCCCCTGTCTATGTTTTTACATCTATTCCTAATTTACTCTCTCCCCCTATGGGTCCGGCACTCCAGTCTTTCCTATGGGAGAAGAACGGTCTTTTAACTTTTCTTACTCTCACTTCTCTAAGGCTATCTGCCTAGGCCGTTCCCCATGTTACCCTTTTAGATATCAATATTGGATTCAGCACTGAGGTTCATATAACTCCAGTAGAACTCGGCTGATTAGACTGTCTTCCTGGTCTGTGGGATCTCATACCTATAAATTAGATAATTATCCTATTCCTGCTGGCCTGCCTAAATGTGACAATTTTACTTACCTGAACCTGAACTTTACTGAAAGACGTTGGGAAAATTGTCGAGGAATTTTTCCAACTATTTGGAATACATCCCAACATACATGGTATGATTGGGGACCTTCTGGTGTGTGGTTGAAAAACTGCACTGAATATAACTCATCTGTGACCCTACTTTATCTATGAACATGTCCAATGCCATGTCTGCTAAACAGCTTTTAGGGTGGTTTGGAGCAGTCTTTAGTGACCCCCGGCCTGCTCTCGCCCATGGAAACAGGCTATTTCCTCCACAACATCATCTCTAGAAATTAGCAGCTTCTCAGGCTCCTGTATTGCTGGCCAATGGAACTTACTCAGGAACTAAAGGATCCTCGGCCTCCTACAACTTCACAGTTGTAAAGACCTATAATATCTCTGTTTGTGTTCATTTTCCACAAGTACTGATGGTCGGCCCGATAAACATAACTAAGATTGCCATTACCAGCATAAATTGTAAATTGTATACTTGCTTGAATAACAATGTCACCTTTAATTTTAGTCAAGATAGGATCATGATTTTAACCCAGCGCAAGTCCCTTTGGGTTCCTGTTCGTATGCATCGTCCCTGGGCTGGAGGACCTGTACAAGGATTAGTAATGCAGTTTTTTAAGCGGCTTCTGAAGAGGAGTCATCGTGCCATTGGACTGATTATTGCAGGACTCGTTGGACTGATTGCCATTGCTACAACTGCAGCAGTATTCGGAGCCGCATTGTGACAATCCGTACAAACTCATGACTTTATGGTGCAGTGGCACCAGGACTCCCACAATCTGTGAGAACATCAGCTGGAAATAAATGGCCACCTTCAAGATGAGATAGAAGCTGTTAAAGGATTGTTTTAGCTTGGACAAAAATATTTGGTTTTACAGCAACGATTGTTTTTGACTTGTGATTGGAATTCTAGTCATGTCTATGTAACACCTTATAAATATAATGCCTCTGAATGTGAATGGAATGATATACAAATGCTTATAGATGGAGCCATACTAAATGGTACGTTAAGTGAACAAAGTTTATAAAGGGAGGTTTTTGAAGCTTTTCAAAAGGAATTGCCAGATGCCTCTTCTATTGATGATATAGCCCAAGGACTAGCTCAGACCTTAGAAGGACTAGACCCTAGGGGGTGGTGGCTAAGTATTACCAATAGTGTTGGAAGTGCTTCTATTGTCTTAATACATATGATATGTGTCTTTTTCTTAGGATATTGTTCTATCATAGCTATAATGAAGCATTTCACTAGGAATAATTCCTCTGATGTTTTACTCACTGCCCTTAAACGTTCCAGAGAAGCGGCTGTAGAAAATTAATTAAAAAAGGGGGGGGGGAATTGTGGGAGAATTAAAGTCTCCAACCAGTGGAAAAATTTAGCCCTGGCACGGTTACTCTGATGCCTCATTAGCACACTAATAGGCCCTTGGGAACACATTCCCAGTAAGGAGTTTCTAGTGTTTGCGGGCCAAAGGAAGCCACCTGTTGTTGTGAGAATCTCCTTTTGCCCCCTGCTTAGAAAGTCTCCCTAAGGAGACTTGCTTGACCAGCTGCCTTTAGTGTTAGATTCTCACTATAACCAGGAAAGTCTACTCACTGTTATTTCACAAGTATTTGGAGAAGTCAAGATTGATGATATCTACCCTTAAGGAGATAGTAGCTAGGAGATAATTATAGTTCTACCTCAGTTGTATACAGTTCCTTGTTTTGATATCAACAATTTTGTAGACACTACCTCCTGTAATTAGAAAGGCATTTGTACAAAGTTCCTGCCCTCACAATAGGAAATTCCCTCCACTTTTGTATTAGAGAAAAATGTAGTGCTGTACTGATCTTTTACTTGTAATTGTAAAATTGGTTTCTAACCCTATATAAACCCTGGCCCTCTTGGAATAAAGTATGCATTGGTTCACTCGCCTTGCATACCCCTTGTCCTGATTTCGACTTCAGTTACCCAGGTTCAACAGTTAATGTGCTGGAAACTCCTCAAAAGAATCTGTTTTGTAGTGAGGGAAAAGAGAACAAAGCTCATTCAGGACATACACTTACGAACGTGGTAGGCAGCTGTATATCAGGGAGTATCCCATCTGAGAATAAAAACAGCTGGAGGTTGTTAAGGTAATTACATCAAGGAAAGGTTTATGTACTCGAAACTCCTCAGAAGAATCTGATTTGTGGTGAGGGGAGAGAGATAAAAGCTCATTTAGGAATCACAAGAACATACTGGGTAGGTAGCTGTTTATCAGTAAATATCTCCCGCGAGAATAAGAATAGCAGTAGCTTAGTAAATTAAGTACTTCCTGGTATGGTTAATATACTGGAAACTCCTCAATAGGATCTTCTTTGTGGTGAGGGAACAGAGAAAAAAGCTCATTTAGGACCTACACTTACGAAGGTGGTAGGCAGCTGTAGATAATTATAGTTCTACCTCAGTTGTATACAGTTCCTTGTTATGATAACAACAATCTTTGTAGACACTACCTGATGTAATAAAAAGGCATTTGTACAAAGTTCCTGCCCTCACAGTAGGAAATTTCCTCCACTTTTGTATTTGAGACAAATGTCATGCTGTATTGATCTCTTACTTGTAATTGTAAAATTGGTTTCTAACCCTATATAAACCCTGGCTCTCTTGGAATAAAGTATGCATTGGTTCACTCGCCTTGCATCATCCGTGTCCTGATTTCGACTTCAGTTACCCAGGTTCAACAGTTAATGTACTGGAATCTCCTCAAAAGAATCTGCTTTGTAGTGAGGGAAAAGAGAAAAAAGATCATTCAGGACATACACTTACCAAGGTAGTAGGCAGCTGTATATCAGGGAGTATCCCATCTGAGAATAAAAACAGCTGGAGGATGGTAAGGTAATTATATCGAGGAAAAGTTTATGTACTGGAAACCCCTCAGAAGAATCTGATTTGTGGTGAGGGGAGAAAGATAAAAGCTCATTTACGAATGACAAGAACATACTGGGTAGGTAGCTGTTTATCATTAAATATCTCCCGCGAGAATAAGAATAGCAGTAGTTTAGTAAATTAAGTACTTCCTGGTATGGTTCATGTACTGAAAACTCCTCAATAGGATCTGCTTTGTGGTGAGGGAACAAAGAAAAAACCTCATTTAGGACCTACACTTAAGAAGGTGGTAGGCAGCTGTATATCAGGGAATATCCCTTCTGAGAATAAGAACAGCTGGAGCATGTTAAGGTAATTACATCGAGGAAAGGTTAATGTACGGGGAACTCCTCAGAAGAATGTGATTTGTGGTGAGGGGAGAGAGATAAAAGCTCATTTGGGAATGACAAGAACATATTGGGTAGTTAGCTGTTTATCAATAAATATCTCCCCTAAGAATAAGAATAGCAGTAGCTTAGTAAATTAAGTACTTCCTGGTATGGTGAATGTACTGCAAACTCCTCAAAAGAATCTGGTCTGTGGTGAGCGAACAGAGAAAAAAGCTCATTTAGGACCTGCACTTACATAGGTGGTAGGCAGCTGAATATCAGGGAGTATCCCATCTGAGAATAATAACAGCTAGAGGTTGTTAAGGTAATTACATCGAGGAAAGGTTTATGTACTGGAAACTCCTCAAAAGAATATGCTTTGTAGTGAGGGAAAAGAGAAAAAGGTCATTTAGGACCAACACTTGCGAAGGTGGTAGGCAGCTGTATATCAGGGAGTATCCCTTCTGATAATAAGAACAGCTGGAGCTTGTTAAGGTAATTACATCGAGGAAAGGTGAATCTACTGGAAACTCCTCAGAAGAATCTGATTTCTGGTGAGGGAAGAGAGATAAAATCCATTTAGGAACGACATGAATAAACTGGGTAGGTAGCTGTTTATCAATAAATATCTCCACTGAGATTAAGAAAAGCAGTAGCTTAGTAAATTAAGTACTTCTGGGTATGGTATATGTATTGGAAACTCCTCAAAAGAATCTGCTTTCTAGTGAGGGAACAGAGAAAAACGCTGATTAAGTACCTACACTTACGAAGGAGGTAGGCAGCTGTATATCAGGGAGTATCACTTCTGAGAATAAGAACAGCTGGAGCTTGTTAAGGTGATTAGATCTAGGAAAGGTTCATGTACTGGAAATTCCTCAGAAGAATCTGATTTGTGTTGAGGGAAGAGAGATAAAATCTCATATAAGAATGACATGAACATACTGGGTAGGTAGCTGTTTATCAGTAAATATCTCCCAAGAGAATAAGAAAACCAGTTGCTTAGTAAATTAAGTACTTCCTGGTATGGTTAATGTACTGGAAACTCCTCAAAAGAATCTGGATTGTGGTGAGGGAACAGAGTAAAAATCTCATTTAGGAACTACACTTAGGAAGGGGATAGGCAGCTGTATATCAGGGAGTATCCCTTCTGTGAATAAGAACAGCTGGAGCTTGTTAAGGTAATTACATCGAGGAAAGGTTAGTGTACTGGGAAATACTCAGAAGAATCTGATTTGTGGTGAGGGAAGAGAGATAAAAGCTCATTTAGGAACGACATGAACATACTGGGTAGGTAGTTGTTGATCAGTAAATATCTCCACTGAGATTAAGAAAGCACAAGCTTAGTAAATTAAGGAATTCCTGGTATGGGTAATGTACAGGAAACTCCTCAAAAGGATCTAGATTGTGGTGAGGGAACAGAGAAAAAGCTCATTTAGGAAATATAATTACGAAGGTGGTAGGCAGCTGTATATCAGGGTGTATCCATTCTGAGAATAAGCACAGCTGGAGCTTGTTAAGGTAGGTAGATCGAGGAAAGGTTTATGTACTGGAAACTGCTCAGAAGAATCTGATTTCTGGTGTGGGGAGAGAGATAAAAGCTCATTTAGGAATGACAAGAACATCCTGGATAGGTAGCTGTTTATCAGTAAACGTCTACACTGAGATTAAGAAAAGCAGTAGCTTAGTAAATTAAGTACTTCCTGGTATGGTTAGTGTACAAGAAACTCCTCAAAAGAATCTGGATTGTGGTGAGGGAACAGAGAAAAAAGCTCTTTAAGAACTACACTTACGAATGATGTTGGCATCTGTATATCAGGGAATATCCTTTCTAAGATTAAGAACAGCTGGAGCTTGTTAAGGTAATTACATCGAGAAAAGGTTAATGTACAGGAAACTCCTCAAAAGAATCTGATTTGTGGTGAGGTATGAGAGATAAAAGCTCATTTTGGAACGACATGAATAAACTGGGTAGGTAGCTGTTTATCAGTAAATATCTCCACTGAGATTAAGAAAAGCAGTAACGTAGTAAATTAAGAACTTCCTGGTATGGATAATGTACTAGAAACTCCTAAAAACAATCTGCTTTGTGGTGAGGGAACAGAGAAAAAGCTCCTTATTTAACTACTCATATGAATTTGGCAGGCAGCTGTATATCAAGGAGTATCACTTATGAAAATAAGAACAGCTGGAGCTTGTTAAGGTAATTACATCGAGGAAAGGTTAACGTACTGGGAACTCCTCAGAAGAATCGGATATGTGGTGAGGGGAGAGAGATAAAAGCTCATTTAGGAACGACATGAACATACTGGGTAGGTAGCTGTTTATCAGTAAATATCTCCACTGAGATTAAGAAAAGCAGCAGCTTAGTAAATTAAGTTCTTCCTGGTATTGCTAATGTACTGGAAACTGCTCAAAAGAATCTGAATTGTGGTGAGGGAACACAGAAAAAAGCTAATTAAGGACCTACACGTACGAAGGGGGTAGGCAGCTGTATAACATGGAGTATCCCTTCTGAGAATAAGAACACCTGGAGCTTCTTAGGGTAATTAGATCTTGAAAAGGTTTATGTACTGGAAACTCCTCAGAAGAATCTGATTTGTGGTGAGGGGAGAGAGATAAAAGCTCATTTAGGAACGACATGAACATACTGGGTAGGTAGCTGTTTATCAGTAAATATCTCCACTGAGATTAAGAAAAGCAGTAGCTTAATAAATTAAGTACTTCCTAGTATGGTTACTGTTCTTGTAACTCCCCAAAAGAATCTGTATTGTGGTGAAGGAACAGAGAAAAAAGCTCATTTAGGACCTGCACTTACGAAGGTGGAAGGCAGCTGTATATCAGGGAGTATCCCTTCTGAGAATAAGAACAGCTGGATCTTGTTAAGGTAATTAGATCGAGGAAAGGTTAATATACTGGGAACTATTCAGAAGAATCTGATTTGTGGTGACGAAAGAGAGATAAATACAGTAGCTTAGTAAATTAAGTACTTCCTGGTATGGTTAATGGACTGGAAACTCCTCAAAGGAACAGCTTTGTGGTGAGGGAACAGAGAAAAGCTCATTAATGAACTACACTTACGAAGGTGGTAGGCAGCTGTATATCAGGGAGTATCCCTTCTGAGAATAAGAACAGCTGGAGTTGTCAAGGTAATTACATCGAGGAAAGGTTAATGTACTGGGAACTCCTCAAAAGAAACTGATTTGTGGTTAGGGCATGGAGATAAAAGCTCATTGAGGAATGACAAGAACACACTGAGTAGGTAGCTGTTTATCAGTAAATATCTCCACTGAGATTAAGAAAAGCAGTAGCTTAGTAAATTAAGTAATTCCTGGTATGGTTAATGTACTGGAAACTCCTCAAAATAATCTGGATTGAGCTGAGGGAACACAGTAAAAGCTCCTTAATAAACTACCCTTACGAAGGTGGTAGGCAGCTGTATATAAGGGAGTATCACTTCTGACAATAAGAACAGCTGGAGCTTGTTAAGTAAATACATCGAGGAAAGGTTTATGTACTGGAAACCTCTCATAAGAATCTGAATGTGGTGAGGGAAGAGAGATAAAAGCTCATTTAGGAACGACATGAACATACTGGGTAGTTAGTTGTTTATCAGTAAATATCACCACTGAGATTAAGAAAAGCACTATCTTAGTAAATTAAATAATTCCTGGTATGGTAAATATAATGGAAACTCCTCAAAACAATCTGGATTGTTGTGAGGGAACAGAGAAAAACGCTCATTTAGGAACTACACTTTCGAAGGTGGTAGGCAGCTGTATATCAGAGAGTATCCCTTCTGAGAATAAGAACTGCTGGAGTTTGTTAAGGTAATTACCTCGTGAAAAGGTTAATGTACTGGGAACTCCTCAGAAGAATCTGTTTCGTGGTGAGGGAAGAGAGATAAATGCTCATTTAGGGACGACATGAACATACTGGTATGTAGCTATTTATCAGTAAATATCTTCACTGAGATTAAGAAAAGCAGTAGCTTAGTATATTAAGTACTTCCTGGTATGGTTAATGGACTGGAAACTCCTCAAAGGAACAGCTTTGTGGTGAGGGAACAGAGAAAAGCTCCTTAATGAACTACACTTACGAAGGTGGTAGGCAGCTGTATATCAGGGAGTATCCCTTCTGAGAATAAGAACAGTTGGAGTTGTCAAGGTAATTACATCGAGGAAAGGTTAATGTACTGGGAACTCCTCAAAAGAAACAGATTTGTGGTTAGGGGATGGAGATAAAAGCTCATTGAAGAATGACAAGAACACACTGAGTAGGTAGCTGTTTATCAGTAAATATCTCCACTGAGATTAAGAAAAGCAGTAGCTTAGTAAATTAAGTAATTCCTGGTATGGGTAATGTACTGGAAACTCCTCAAAAGAATCGGGATTGAGCTGAGGGAACAGAGTAAAAGCTCCTTAATAAACTACACTTACGAAGGTGGTAGGCAGCTGTATATAAGGGAGTATCCCTTCTGACAATAAGAACAGCTGGAGCTTGTTAAGTAAATACATCGAGGAAAGGTTTATGTACTGGAAACCTCTCATAAGAATCTGAATGTGGTGAGGGAAGAGAGATAAAAGCTCATTTAGGAACGACATGAACATACTGGGTAGGTAGCTGTTTATCAGTAAATATCACCACTGAGAAAAAGAAAAGCACTATCTTAGTAAATTAAATACTTCCTGGTATGGTAAATATAATGGAAACTCCTCAAAACAATCTGGATTGTTTTGAAGGAACAGAGAAAAACGCTCATTTAAAAACTACACTTTTGAAGGTGGTAGGCAGCTGTATATCAGAGAGTATCCCTTCTGAGAATAAGAACTGCTGGAGCTTGTTAAGGTAATTACCTCGTGGAAAGGTTAATGTACTGGGAACTCCTCAGAAGAATCTGTTTCGAGGTGAGGGAAGAGAGATAAATGCTCATTTAGGGACGACATGAACATACTGGTATGTAGCTATTTATCGGTAAATATCTTCACTGAGATTAAGAAAAGCAGTAGCTTAGTATATTAAGTACTTCCTGTTATGGTAAATGTACTGGACACTCCTGTATAGAATCTGGATTGTGGAGAGGGAATAGAGAAAAAAGCTCATGTATGAACTACACTTACGAAGGTGGTAGGCAGCTGTGTATCACGGAGTATCCCTTAAGCGAATAAGAACACCTGGAGCTGGTTAAGGTAATTACATAGAGGAAAGTTTAATGTACTGGGAACTCCTCAAAAGAATCTGATTTGTGGTGAGAGAAGAGAGATAAAAGCTCATTTAGGAACGACATGAACATGCTGCGTAGGTAGCTGTTTATCAGTAAATATTTCCACTGAGATTAAGAAAAGCAGTAGCTTAATAAATTAAGTATTTACTTGTATGGATAATATACTGGAAACTTCTGAAAAGAATCTGAATTGTGGTGGGGGAACAGAGAAAAAAGCTCATTTAGTTACTAATATTAGGGAGGTGGTAGGCAGCTGTATATCAGGGCGTGTCCCTTCTGAGAATAAGAACAGCTGGAGCTTGCTAAGGTTATTACATCGAGGAAAGGTTAATGTACTGTGAACTGCTCAGAAGAATCTGATTTGTGGTGAGGGAGGCGAGATAAAAGCTCATTTAAGGATGACAAGAAGATACATGGTAGGTAGCTGGTTATCAGTAAATATCTCCCCTGAGAATGAGAATAGCAGTAGCTTATTAAATTAAGTACTTCCTGTACTGGTTAATGTACTGGAAACTCCTAAAAAGTATCTACTTTGTTGTGAGGGAACACAGAAAAAAGCTCATTTAAAACTACAGTTACGAAGGTGGTAGGGTGCTGTATATCAGGGAGTATCCCTTATGAGAATCAGAACAGCTGGAGTTTCTTAAGGTAATTAGATATAGGAAAGGTTTATGTTCTGGAAACTCCGCAGAAGAATCTGATTTGTGGTGGGCGAGAGAGATAAAAGCTCATTTCGGAATGACAAGAGCATAGGTAGATGTTTATCAGTAAATATCTCAACTGAGAATAAGTAAAGCAGTAGCTTAGTAAATTAAGTACTTCCTGGTATGGTTAATGTACTGGAAATTCCTTAAAAGATCTGCTTTGTAGTGAGGGAACAGAGAAAAAAGCTCATTTAGGACTTACACTTACAAAGGTGGTAGGAAGCTGTACATCATGGAGTATCCCTTCTGAGCATAAGAACTGCTGGTGCTTGTTAAGTGAATTAAATTGAGGAAAGGTTAATGTACTGGGAAGTCCTTAGAAGAATCTCATTTGTGGTAAGGTAAGAGAGAAAAAAGCGCATTTAGGAACGACATGAACACACTGGGTAGGTAGCTGTTTATCAGTAAATATATCCCCTGAGCTTACGAAAACCAGTACCTTAGTAAATTAAGTACTTCCTCGTATGCGTAATGTACTGGAAACTCCTCAAAAGAATCTGGATTGTTGTGAGGGAACAGAGAAAAAAGCACATTAAGGAACTAAACTTACTAAGGTGGTAGGCTGCTGTATATCAGGGAGTATCCCTTCTGAGAATAAGAACAGCTGAAGTTTGTTAAGCTAATTACATCGAAAAAAGTTTAATGTACTGAGAACTCCTCAGAGGAATCTGATTTGTGGTGAGTGAAGAGAGATAAAAGCTCATTTAGGAACGAAATGAACATGCTGGGTAGGTAGCTGTTTATCAGTAAATATCTCCACTGAGATTAAGAAAAGCAGTAGCTTAGTAAATTAAGTTCTTCCTGGTATGGATAATGTACAGGATACTCGTCAAAAGAATCTGCTTTGTAGTGATGGAACAGAGAAAATAGGTCATTTCAGTCCTACACTTACGAAGGTTGTAGGCAGCTGTATATCAGGGAGTATCCCTTCTGAGAATAAGAACAGCTGGAGCTTGTTAAGGTTATTACATCGAGGAAAGGTTAATGTACTGGGAACTCCTCACAAGAATCTGATTCGTGGTGAGGGGAGAGAGACATAAGCTCATTTAGGAAGTACAAGGACATAACTGATAGGTAGCTGTTTATCCCTATATATCTCCCTAGAGAATAAGAATAGCAGTAGCTTAGTAAATTAAGTACTTCCTGGTATGGTTAATGTACTGGAAACCCCTCAAAAGAATCTGCTTTGTAGTAAGCGACCAGAGAAAAAAGCTCATATAGGACCTACACTTACTAAGGTGGTAGGCAGCTGAATATCAGGGAATATCCCTTCTGAGTATAAGAAGAGATGGAGGTTGTTAAGGTAATTACATCGAGGAAAAGTTAAAGTACTGGGAACTCCTCAGAAGAATCTGATTTGTGGTGAGGGAAGAGAGGTAAAAGCTCATTTAGGAAGGACATGAACATACAGGGTAGGTAGCTGTTTATCAGTAAATATCTCCATTATGATTAAGGAAAGCAGTAGCTTAGTAAATTACGTTCTTCTTGGTATGGTTAATGTAATGGAAACTAATCAAAAGAATCTGCTTTGTTGTGAGGGAACAGAGAAGAAAGCTCATTTAGGACCTGCACTTACGAAGGTGGGCGGCAGCTGTATATCAGGGAGTATCCCTTCTGAGAATAAAAGCAGCTGGAGCTTGTTAATGTAATTACATCGAGGAAAGGTTAATGTACAGGGAACTCCTCAGAAGAATCTGATTTGTGTTGAGGGAAGAGAGATAAAAGCTCATTTAGGAACGACATGAACATACTGGGTAGGTAGCTGTTTAATCAGTAAATATCTCCCCTGAGATTAAGAAAACAGTAGCTTAGTAAATGAATTACTTCCTGGTATCTTTAATGTACTGGAAACTATTCAAAATAATCTGGATTGAGGTGAGGGAACAGAGAAATAAGCTCATTTAGGACGTACACTTACGAATGAGTTAGGCAACTGTATATCAGGGAATATCCATTCTGAGAATAAGAACAGCTGGAGCTTTTTGAGGTAATTACATTGAGGAAAGTTTATGTACTGGAAGCTCCTCAGAAGAATCTAATTTGTGGTTGGGAAGAGAGATAAAAGCTCATTTAGGAACGACCTGAACATGCTGGGTAGGTAACTGTTTGTCAGTAAATATCTACACTGAGATTAAGAAAAGCAGTAGCTTAGTAAATTAAGTACTTCCTGGTATGGTTAATGTACTGGAAACTCCAAAAAGAATCTGGATTGTGGTGCGTGATCAGAGAAAAAATCTCATTTAGGAACTACACTTATGAAGGTGGTGGGCAGCTGTATATCTGGGAGTATCCCTTCTGAAAATAAGAACAGAGGCAGCTTCTTAAGGTAATGAGATCGAGGAAAGCTGTATGTACTGGAAACTCTTCAGAAGAATCTGATTTGTGGTGAGAGGAGAGAGATAAAAGCTCATTTAGCAATGACAAGTACATACTGGGTAGGTAGCTGTTTATCAATAAATATCTCCCCTGAGAATAAGAATAGCCGCAGCTTAGTAAATTACGTACCTCTTGGTTTCGTTAATATACCGAAAACTCCTCAAAAGAATCTGCTTTGTGGTGAGGGAACACAGAAAAAGCTCCTTAATGAACTACACTTACGAAGTTGGTAGGCAGCTTTATATCAGGGAGTATCCCTTCTGAGAATAAGAACAGCTGGAGCTTGTTAATGTAATTACATCGAGGTAAGGTTAATGTACTGGGAACTCCTCAGAAGAATCTGAATTGTGGTGAGGGAAGAGAGATAAAAGATCATTTATGAACGACATAAATATACTGGTTATGTAGCTGTTAATCAGTAGATATCTCCACTGAGATTAAGAAAAGCTGTAGCTTAGTAAATTAAGTACTTCTTGGTATGGTTAATGTACTGGAAACTCCTCAAAAGAAGCTGCTTTGTGGTGAGGAAACAGAAAAAGCCCCCTAATGAACTACACGTACAAATGTGGTAGGCAGCTGTATATCAGGGAGTATCTGTTCTGAGAATAAGAACAGCTGGAACTTGTTATGGTAATTACATCGAGGGAAGATTAATGTGCTGTGAACTCCTTAGAGCATCTGATTTGTGGTGAGGGAAGAGAGATAAAAGCTCACTTAGGAAGTCATGAACATACTGCTTAGGTAGTTGTTTATCAGGAAATATCTGCACTGAGAGTTGGAAGAGCAGAGCCTAGTAAATTAAGTACTTCCTGGTATGGTTACTGTACTGGAAACTCCTCAAAAGATTCTGCTTCGTGGTGAGGGAAGAGAGATGAAAGCTCATTTATGAACTACATGATCATACTGGGTATGTAACTCTATATCAGTAAATATCTCCTATGAGATTAAGAATAGCAATAGCTTAGTAAATTATTTCTTGGAATGGTTAATGTACTGGAAACTCCTCAAAAGAATCTGCGTTGTGGTGATTTAAGAGAGATGAAAGCTCATTTAGGAACTACATGAACATACTGGCTCCGTAACTGGATATAAGTAAATATCTCCTCTGAGAATAAGAATAGAAGTAGCTTAGTAAATTAAGTACTTGTTCGAATGGTTAATGTACTGGAAACTCCTCAAAAGAGTCTGCTTTGTGGTTAGGGAAGAGTGATGAAAGCTCATTTAGGAACTACATGAACATACTTGGTAGGTAACTGTATATCAGTAAATATCTTCCCTGAGAATGACAATAGCAGTAGCTTAGTAAATTTAGTACTTCTTCGAATGGTTAATGTTCTGGAAACTCCTCAAAAGAATCTGCTTTGGGTTGAGGGAATAGAGATGAAAGCTCATTTAGGAACTACATGAACACACTGGGTAGGTAACTGTATATCAGCAAATATCT
This sequence comes from Perognathus longimembris pacificus, assembly GCF_023159225.1. Taxonomy (NCBI): domain Eukaryota; kingdom Metazoa; phylum Chordata; class Mammalia; order Rodentia; family Heteromyidae; genus Perognathus; species Perognathus longimembris. The sequence continues at coordinate 39,830,481 of NC_063173.1, read as the reverse complement.
CCTTGAGAATTAGAATAGCAGTAGTTTAGGAAATTAAGTGCTTTTTGGAATGTTTTATGTACTGGAAACTCCTCAAAATAATCTACTTTGTGGTGAGCGAAGAGAGAGGAATGCTCATTTAGGAACTACATGAACATACTGGGTAGCGAACTGTATATCACTAAATATCTCCTCTGAGAATAAGAATAGCAGTAGCTTAGTAAATTAAGTACTTCTTGGAATGCTTAATGTACTTGAAACTCCTCAGAAGAATCTGGTTGTTGTTGAGGGAAGGGAGATGAAAACTCATTTAGGAACTTCATGAATATACTGGGTAGGGAACTATATATCAGTAAATAATTCATGTGAGAGTAAGAATAACAGTAGCTTAGCACATTAAGTATTTCTTGGAATGGATAATGTACTGGAAACTCCTAAAAAGAATCTGGTTTGGGATGAGGGAAGAGAGATGAAAGATGATTTAGGAACTACATGAACATACTAGGTAGGTAACTATACATCAGTAAATATCACCTCTGAGAATAAGAATAGCAGTAGCTTAGTAAATAAAGTACTTCTTGGAATGGTTAATGTACTGGAAACTGCTCAAACGAATCTGTTTTGTGGTGCGCGAAGAGAGATCTAAACTCATTTATGTACTACATGAACATATTGGGAAGTTAACTGTATATCAGTAAATAACTCCTCTGAGAATAAGAATAGCAGTAGCATATTAAATTAAGTACTTCTTGGAATGGTTAATGTACTGTAAACTCCTCAAAAGATTCTGCATTGTGGGGAAGGAATAGAGATGGAAGCTCATTTAGAAATTACATGAACATACTGGGTAGGTAACTGTATATTAGTAAATATCTTCTCTGAGAATAAGAATAACAGTAGCTTAGTAAATTAAGTACTTCTTCGAATGGATAATGTACTGGAAATTCCTCAAAAGTGTCTGCTTTGTGGTTAGGGAAGAGTGATGAAAGCTCATTTAAGAACTACACTTTGAACGGGGTTGGCAGCTGTATATCAGGGATTATCTCTTCTAGATTAAGAACAGCTTTTGATTGTTAAGGTAAGTAGTTCGTGGAAAGGTTAATGTACTGGAAACTCCTCTAAAGAATCTACTTTGTGGTGAGGGAAGAGAGAAGAAGCTCATTTAGGAACTACATGAACATACTGGGTAGGTAACTGTATATCAGTAAATACCTCCTCTGGGAATAAGAATAGCAGTAGCTTAGTAAATTATTTATTCTTGGAATGGTTAATGTACTGGAAACTCCTCAAAAGAACCTGCTTTGTGGTGAGGGAAGAGAGATGAATACTGATTTAGGAACTAAAAGACCATACTGGGTAGGTAACTATATATCAGTAAATATCTCCTCTGCGAATAAGAATTGCAGTAGCTTAGTAAATTAAGTACTTCTTTGAATGGTTAATGTACTGGAAACTCCTCAAAAGCATCTGCTTTGTGGTGAAGGAAGAGAAATGAAAGCTCTTTTAGGAACTACACTTACGAATGGGGTTGGCAGCTGTATATCCCCTCTATATTAAGAATAGCTGCTGCTTGTGTGGTTTTTTTTCGTTTTTTTATTCAAATTTTTATTATCAAACTGATGTACAGAGAGGTTACAGTTCCATATGTTAGGCATTGGATACATTTCTTGTACTGTTTGTTACCTTGTCCCTCATACCCCCCTTCTTTCCCCCTTTCCCTTCCCCCCGCCCCCGGAGGTGTTCAGTTCACTTACACCAAACAGTTTTGCAAGTATTGCTTTTGTAGTTATTTCTCTTTGTTTACCATGTTTCTCTCAAATTTGGTATTCCCTTTGAATTTCCTACTTCCAATACCAGTAAACACGGTTTCCAATATACTCAGATAAGATTACAGAGATAGTGTAGGTACAACCACAGGAAGGTGATACAAGAACATCATCAATAATAGAAGCTACAAATACACATAGGACATTGAAAGTAGTTACAACTGTGATATAACAATGGTTTCCATAACATGGAGTTCATTTCACTTAGCATCATCTTATGTGTTCATAAGGGTATAGCTATTGGGCCTTGTGTTGCTCTGCTATGACTTACCTAAACCTGTACTAATTGTTCCCAATAAGGGAGGCCATAGAGACCATGTTTCTTTGGGTCTGGCTCACTTCACTTAGTAAAACTTTTTCCAAGTCCTTCCATTTCCTTACAAATGGAACCATGTCATTTTTCTGACAGAGGCATAAAGTTCCATTGTGTATATGTACCACATTTTCCTGATCCATTCGACTATGGAGGGGCATCTGGGTTGGTTCCAGATTCTTTCTATGAAAAATTGCGCTGCAATGAACATAGTTGTGCTGGTGGCATTACTGTGATTTTGTTTGCGGTCTTTTGGATAGATATCCAAATGTGGGGCTGCTGGGTCATTGGGAAGTTCTATATTGAGCCGTCTGAGGAATCTCCATACTGCTTGCCAGGTAGGCTGAACCAGTTTACATTCCCACCAACAATGAAGTAGGGTTCCCTTTTAGATACATGCTTCCAACAATTGTTATTATTAGTTTTCTTGATATATGACATTCTTGCTGGGGTGAGATGGAATCTCAATGTTGTTTTGATTTGCATTTCCTTTATGGCCAGTGATGTAGAGCATTTTGTCATATGTCTGTTGGCCATTCTCATTTCCTCATCAGAGAAGTTTCTTTGTAAGTCCTTAGCCCACTTGATGAGGGGTCTATTGGTTCCTTGCGGTTTTGTTCTGGAAGAAGGTAATTTTTTTAGTTCTGCATATATTTTAGAGATGAGGTCTTTGTCTGTTTAATGTCCGTTAAATATCTTCTCCCAGTCTTTCCTTTAGTGTTTTCAGGGTGCCTGTTTTGATTTCAAGGTCTTTAATCCATTTGGAATTGTTTTTGGTGCAGGGTGATATATAAGGATCTAGTTTTGCCAGCACCACTTGTTAAAGAGGCTATCTTTCTTCCATACTATTGTTTTAGCTCCTTTATCAAAGATTAAGTAGGCATAGTTCTGTGGGTTCAATTCTGGGTCTTCAATAGTGTTCCATTGGTCTTCAGGCCTGTTCCGGTGCCAATACCAAGCTGTTTTTATGACTATAGCTTTATAGTACAGCTTGAAGTTGGGTATTGTAATTCCTCCAGCACTGTTCTTTCTGCTTAGGAGTGTTTTTGCTATTCTAGGTCTTTATTGTTCCATATGAATTTCTGGATTGCTTCCTCTATTTCATTAAAGGATGGTGTTGGGATATTAATGGGTATTGCATTGAATTTGTAGATAGCCTTTGGCAATATTGCCATTTTGATTATATTAATACTCCAAATCCAGGAGCATGGGACATTTTTCCATTTTCTTGTTCTGACACAATTTCATTTTTCAGGCTTTTAAAGTTCTCATCAAAGAGGTCTTTCACTGCTTTGGTTAGGGTTATTACTAGGTATTTTATGTTTTTGGGGGCTATTGCAAAAGACTTCAGTCTTGGTCTTCAGGTGGTTAGCATAGAGAAAGGCCATTGATTTTTAAAGGTTTATTTTATATCCTGCAACTTTGCCAAAGTTTTGGATCAGCTCTAGTAGCTTGGGGGTGGAGGCTATGGGATTCTTTAGGTATAGGATCATGTCATCTGCGAAGAGAGAAAGTTTAACTTCATCTTTTCCTATTTGGATCCCCTTTATATTTTCTTCTTGCCTAATTGCTCTGGCTAGGAATTCTAGTACTATGTTGAAGAGCAGGGGAGAGAGTGGACATACCTGCCTTGTTCCTGATTTTATAGGGAATGGCTTTAGTTTTTCACCATTTAGAATTTTTCTTGCTGTTTGTTTGTCATAAACTGCCTTGATTATATTCAGGAATGTTCCCTGGAATCCCAGTTTTTCCAGGGCTTTTAGCATAAATGGGTGCTGGATTTTATCAAACGCTTTTTCCGCATCCAGCGATAAAACCATGTGGTTCTTTACCTTGCTCCGGTTGATGTGGTGGATTACATTTATGGACTTGCGTATATTAAACCAACTTTGCATCCCTGGGATGAATCCAGTTTGATCGTGGTGTATGATTTTTTTGATGACCTGTTGAAGTCGGTTGGCCAGAATTTTGTTGAGAATTTTTGCATCTATGTTCTTCAGGGAGATTGGTCTGTAGTCCTCTTTCCGTGATGAGTCTCTGCCTGGTTTTGGGATAAGGGTTATACTGGCTTCATAAAATGAGTCGGGTAGTGAATGTTCTCTTTCAATTTCATTGAAGAGTTTGAGAAATATTGGAGTGAGTTCTGTTTTGAAGGCCTTGTAGAATTCTGCAGTGAATCCGTCTGGACCTGGGCTTTTCTTGGATGGGAGATCACTTATTGCCATTTCTATTTCAATACTGGATATGGGTCAGTTTAGAAGGTTTACATCTTCATGGTTGAGTTTGGGGGTAACAATTTTTTCTAGGAAATCATCCATTTCTTCCAAGTTCTCGAATTTGTTGGCATAAAGGTTTGCAAAATAGTCCCTTATTATTTTCTGAATTTCGGTTATTTCTGTGGTGATGCTACCTGTTTCATCTCTTATCTTGTTTATTTGAGTGTGCTGCCTTCGTTTTTTGGTCAGGTTTGCCAGGGGTCTGTCTATCTTGTTGAGTTTTTCAAAGAACCAACTCTTTGTTTTGTTGATTCTTTCGATGTTTTTTTTTTGTCGTCTCTAATTGATTTAATTCTGATTTTATTTTAATTATTTGCTTCCGTCTATTGACTTGGGGTTTGGCTTGCTGTTCTCTCTCCAGAAAATTAAAGTGCTTCCTTAAATTACTGAGTTGCTGTTTGTCCAGTTTGTTGATGTATGTACTCAGAGATATAAATTTTCCTCTGAGTACTGCCTTCGCTGTGTCCCAAAGGAGCTGGTACTTTCTGTCCTCAACTTGGTTGAAGTCCATAAACATTTGAATTTCCGTTTTAATTTCTTCAATGACCCACTGATGGTTCAGCAGTGTGTTCTTTAGTCTCCATGAATTGTGGGATATCCTGTGGTGGCTGTTTGAGTTGAGCTTTAGTTTTATTCCATTGTGGTCTGAGAGAATGCAGGGAATGGTTTTGATACTTCTGAATTTGTACAGATTTTCTTTGTGCCCTAATATGTGATCTATTTTGGAGAATGTTCCATGTGCTGCTGAAAAGAATGTGTATTCGGTCCTTGCTGGGTGGAATATTCTGTAGATGTCGATTAAGTCTAGTTGGTCTATGCAATTCTTTAGTTCTTTGGTTTCTTTGTTCAGTTTTTGACGTGTTGATCTGTCCAGAGGTGATAGTGGAGTGTTAAAGTCCCCCACTATCAATGTGTTTAGGTCTATAAATGTTTTTAGAGCCAGTCGTGTTTGTTTGATGAAGTTGGGTGCTCCTGCATTTGTTGTGTAGATATTTAGGATGGTTATTTCTTCCTGTTGGAGAGATCCTTTTGCTAGTATGTAGTAACCTTCTTTGTCTCTTCTTACCTTTTTTAATTTGAAGTCAATTTTGTCTGATACTAGGATTGCAATTCCAGCCTGCTTATGGGGGCCATTTGATTGATAGATTTGTGTCCAGCCTTTCACTTTTAGAAGATGTTTACTTTTGCTGGATAGATGTGTCTCTTGGAGGCAGCAGAAAGATGGATCTTGATTTTTTGATCCAACTTATGAGCTTATGTCGTTTGATCGGAGAATTAAGTCCATTAATGTTGACAGTTTGGATTGAGAGATGATCGTTTGTTCCTTTCATTATCACTATCTTGTTTAAAGCTGTGTCTTCCCATTTCTTTTTCTTTTTTGCCAGTCCTGGGCCTTGGACTCAGGGCCTGAGCACTGTCCCTGGCTTCTTCCCGCTCAAGGCTAGCACTCTGCCACTTGAGCCACAGCGCCGCTTCTGGCCGTTTTCTGTATATGTGGTGCTGGGGAATCGAACTTAGGGCCTCGTGTATCCGAGGCAGGCACTCTTGCCACTAGGCTATATCCCCAGCCCCTCTGCCCATTTCTTGATCTAGTGTTTACTAATTAGGGTTCATTTCTCTGTCTGTGTTGGGATCGTGATTATTTTCCCTGTACACTACATCTTTAAGGGTTTTGTGAAAATCTGGTTTGGTGGAGATATATTGTTTCAGTTTTTCCTTATTGTGGAAAACTTTTATTTGACCTTCGGCTATGAAGGAGAGTTTGGCTGGATACAAAATTCTTGGTTGGTAGTTATTTTTATTTAGAGTTTGGTATACTTCATTCCAGTCTCTCCTTGCTTTCATGGTCTCTGCTGAGAAGTCTGGGCAGATTATGATTGCTTTTCCTTTATATGTGATTGTTTTCTTTGCCCTAACAGCTTTGAGTATTTTTTCCTTTCACTCTGCTGAAGCTGTTTTGATCACAATGTGTCGGTGGGATGTCCTATTCTGATCTGGTCGATTTGGGGTTCTAAATACTTCTTGTATCTGTATAGGCCTTTCCTTCTGGATGTTTGGGAAGTTCTCAGCTAATATTCTGTTAAATAGGTTGCCTATCCCATTAACCTCTTTCTCCAAGTTTTCCTCAATACCTATTATCCTTAAATTGCGCTTCCTGATCGTGTCTTGAATCTCCTGTAGAGATCTGTTCTGTTGCTTGGACTGGATTTGTATTGATTTTTTATCTTTCTCCATAGAATCTAAGGAATCTTCAGCTTCTGTGATTTAATCCTCTGCTTCAGTTAGTCGGGACTGTAGCCTGGCTACTTGATTTCGAATCTCTTTTCCTTCTGACTGGTCTTTCCTGATGATTTCCATGTCATTTCTTAGGTCCTGTATGGACTTCTTTACTTCGTTAACTTCATTACTTTGGTTTTGAGTGTTGTCTCTCAAATCTTTAAGCTGGGTAGCTATCTTTTTATTTGACTCTTGAAGCTCATTTATCTTTCTATTTGTGGATGCCATGAAATTCTCCATTAATTTTTGCTTTGCCTCCTCACGCTCTAACATAATTGACTGAAGAGCTTCAAACTTTTCATTGATCATGTTTATCAGTAGACTTTGTAGAGCATTTTGGGGGTTCTCTTCGATGTTTTTGATTGACTGCTCTGCTTCCTGCTTGTTTTGAGTGGGAGATAAGACTTCATTGTTTGCCATCTTTATTGTGGTTCTTCTGCCCATTTGAATTGGGAATGCCAGTCTTCCAGCACCAGTGAGCACTGTTTAAGACCCAAAGCAGCCCTTACCAAGCACTGTTATGTAAATCTTAAAATTTCACAATTATATACAGATAACTTGTGTACCTGTCTATAAAGTTAGATTTGGTGTTCCTAAAGAATGCAATTTCAATATAACAACCGATCCTGGGCCCTGTATTCAGCACTTACTTATTTACTGTTACAACCCTATACGCAATTATTGTTTTTATATTAAGTTCTTTTAGGACTGGCTTTCTCTATGAACCACTTTGTTTCACTCATATTAAGCTGGGATTCCCTCTATACAATAACCAGGGGTCAATGGAACCTGGAGGTCCAGGCAGTAAGTCAGGAGTGTAAGTTGGAGGTAGTAAAGAGAATAGACTAAAATGTATTGGTGGGGGGGTGGTGATTTTGGTTCAGTTTCAGTGACGTGGAAATGTGGAGAAGAGTAGAATCAGTAAAAAGAACAAGGTTAAAATGACAGACACTGGAGAGTTATCACAAAAGAGTGGAGGTGTTATTCATAGGAAAGTAATTTTTAAAGGAAGAGGACGCAATGAGAGAAATAAAGTGAAAATACTGGAAGACAGATACACAAAACAGAGAAAAATTATTTTAAAAGGAAGAAAAAGTAAATAAAAAGGAAAATAACAGAAAAAGAACAACCCAAACAAATAAACAAACACAAAAAAAATTGATAAAAGAAACCGGTAAAAATGGAAAACAAACAGACAAATAAAAAACAAACAAAAACAACAACCAATGATGTTTCAGATGTGAAAAAATTAAAAAAGGAAATTTTAAAAAAAAGTTTAAAAAAATATTTGAAAAGAAAAAGAAGAAAAAAAAAAGGGAGTCCTCCTTGTTTGGGTGGTTTCTCCCCAGTCTCTGGTTTCCCTGCAATGGACTGCAGTCTATTTTCCTGATTGGCTGGTTTGACTTGATTTCAGTTGGCAAGGGGTGGTTCTGTTCTGACCTTCTCCCCTGTTGGTGCAATCGTTGGTGTCTGAGGTTCGCACAGCTTGCAGGCAGGCCTTGGGCGTCCTCTGTCGATGGGGACATGAGCAGTCTCAGGAACTGTGGCTCCTCTGTCTGCTGTGGGGCCGCTGCCTTTGATGCCTGGACTTGACTAGGCTGTGAACTCAGCAGGGCGGGGAGCCTCTGGCCTTTTTTGCTCCGCTGAGAGTTGCTTGCCTGAGGGAGCTGGCCTCCTTGGCATAGGTGGGTATGGAATTCAGCTCCGTTTTGGCCTGGGAATTGGGCTTCCTCTGTGACGGGCCCGTTTAACTGTCCCAGGAACTGTTTGTTCCTCCCTCTGGTGTTTCCGTGCCCCCGGGAGCTGCTTGCAGCATTTGCTTTAAGTTTAGAAATTACGGCGGTCAGGGCGGGGCACCTCTGGCTAAGCCGAGGACCAGGACTCGCCTCCCGCCAAGGCAGGGGGCGTTCTTCTGGGCGGAGCTGGTTCTCACTGATTCTGCCCCTCCGGCCCTTTTCAAAGATGGCTTTTTTTACCTCGCTTTCCCCAGGCTTGCTTCAGTTCCATTCTGGTCTGACCCTATGCCAGTGGCAAAGATGGCACTTTGCTCTGGAGGTGGGGACAGGGATGCCTTCCAGAAGGTGGTCTGTGGGCACAAGTGAGAATAACTTTTGTGGGGTACTCACGCTGTCTCTGTGATGTAAGGTCGTCCGGGCTCAGCTGCCGTCTGGAGTATTTCTCCCTTTAGCTGCCCGGAGTGCGGGGGTGCTGGCACTGCCACGGTGGCTGGATGCCGCCCGGAGCTCAAATCTGTAGGAATATGTTTCTCAACTCATGGGTATCACCTCGCTTGGTTGTGTGTACCTTGAACGTCATGCTGAGCTTGGAAGCCAGGGGCATTAGCTGCTGCTTGTTAAGGTAAGTAGTTCGTGGAAATCATGAACATACCGAGTAGGTAACTGTATATCAGTAAATATCTCCTCTGAGAAAAAGAATAGCAGTACCTTAGTTAATTAAGTACTTCTTGGTATGGTAAATGTACTGGAAACTCCTCAAAGAATCTGCTTGGTGGTGAGGGAAGAGAGATGAAAGCTCATTTAGGAACTACATGAACATACTGGGTCCATAACTGGATATCAGTAAATATCTCCTCTGAGAATAAGAAAGCAGAAGCATATTAAATTAAGTACTTCTTGGAATGGTTAATGTACTAGAAACTCCTGAAAAGATTCTGCTTTCTGGTGAAGGAATAGAGATGGAAGCTCATTTAGGAATTACATGATCATATGGGTAGGTAAGCGTATATAAGTAAAAATCTCCTCTGAGAATAAGAATAGCAGTAGCTTAGTAAATTAAGTACTTCTTGGAATTGTTAATGTACTGGAAACTCCTCAAAAGTGTCTGCTTTGTGGTTAGGGAAGAGTGATGAAAGGTCATTTAGGAACTACACTTACGAACGGGTTGGCAGCTGTATATCAGGGATTATCTCTTCTAGATTAAGAACAGGTTTTGCTTGTCAAGGTAAGTAGTTCGTGGAAAGGTTAATATACAGAAATTTACTCAAAAGAATCTGCTTTGTGGTGAGGGAAGAGAGATGAAAGCTCATTTAAGAACTACATGAACATACTGAGTAGGTAACTGTATTTCAGTAAATATCTGCTCTGAGAATAAGAATAGCAGTAGCTTAGTAAATTTAGTACTTCTTGGAATGGTTAATGTACTGGAAACTCCTGAAAAGAATCTGCTATGTGGTGAGGGAAGAGAGATGAAAGCTCATGTCGGAACTACATGAATATACTGGGTAGGTAACTGGATATCACTAAATATCTCCTCTGGGAATAAGAATAGCAGTTGGTTAGTAAATTAAGTACTTCGCGGAATGGTTAATGTACTGGAAACTCCTCAAAAGAATATGGTTGGTGGTGAGGGAAGAGAGATGAAAACTCATTTAGGAACTATATGAACATAATGGGTAGGTAACTGTATATCAGTAAATTTCTCCTATGAGAATAAGAATAGCAGTAGCTAAGTAAATTAAGTATTTCTTGGAATGGGTAATGTACTGAAAACTCCTCAAAAGAATCTGGTTCGTGGTAAGGGAAGAGAGATAATAGCTCATTTAGGCACTACACTTACGAACGGGGTTGGCAGCTGTATATCAGGGAATATCCCTTCTAGATTAAGAACAGCTGTTGCTTGTTAGGGTAAGTAGTTCGGGGAAAGGATAATGTACTGGAAACTCCTCAAAAGAATCTGCTTTGTGGTGAGGGATTAGAGATGAAAGCTCATTTAGGAACTACATGAACATTCTGGGTAGGTAAATGTACATCAGTAAATATCTCCCTGAAATTTAGAATAGCAGTAGCTTAGTAAATGAAGTACTTCTTGGAATGGTTAATGTACTGGAAAATCCTCAAAAGAATCTGCTTTGTGCTGAGGGAAGAGAGATGAAAGCTCATTTAGGAAAACATGAATATACCGGGTAGGTAACTGTATATCAGTAAATATCTCCAATGAGATTAAGAATAGCAGTAGCTTAGTAAATTAAGTACATCAAGGAATGGATAATGTACTGGAAACTCCACAAAAGAATCTGGTTGGTGGTGAGGGAAGATAGATCAAAGCCCATTTAGGAACTACACTTACAAATGGGGTTGGCAGCTGTATATCAGGGAATATCCCTTTTAGATTAAGAACAGCTGTTGCTTGTTAGGGTAAGTAGTTCGGGGAAAGGATAATGTACAGGAAACTCCTCAAAAGAATCTGCTCTGTGCTGAGTGAAGAGAGATGAAGCTCATTTAGGAACTACATGAACATACTGTGTAGGAAACTGTAAATGAGTTAATACCTCTTCTGAGAATAAGTATAGGAGTAGTTTAGTAAATGAAGTACTTCTTGGAATGCTTAATGTTCCGGAAACTCCTCAAAAGAATCTTCTTTGTGGTGAGGGAAGAGAGATGAATACTGATTTAGGAACTAGATGAACACACTGTGTAGGTAACTGTATATCAGAAAATATCTCCTCTGAGAATAAGAATAGCAGTAGCTTAGTAAATTAAGTACTTCTTGGAATGTTTAATGTACTGGAAACTCCTCAAAAGAATATGCTTTGTGGTTAGGGAAGAGAGATGAAAGCTCATTTATGAAGTACAATTACGAACGGGGTTGGCAGCTGTATATCAGGGTATATCCCTTCTAGATGAAGAACAGCTGATGCTTATTAAGGTAAGTAGTTCGTGGAAAGGTTAATGGACTGGAAACTCCTCTAAAGAATCTACACCATAGTGAGGGAAGAGAGATGAAATCTCATTTAGGAACTACATTTGCGAACGGGGTTGGCAGCTGTGTATCAGGGAATATCCCTTCTGGATTAAGAACAGCTGTTGCTTGTTAAGGTAAGCAGTTCATGGAAAGGTTAATGGACTTGAAAATCCTCAAAGGAATCTGCTTTGTGGTGAGGAAAGAGAGATGAAAACTCATTTAGGAACTACATGAACATACGTGGTAGGTAACTGTATATCAGTAAATATCTCCTCTGAGAATAAAAAATAGCAGTATTTTAGGAAATTAAGTAATTCTTGGAATGGTTAATGTACTGGAAACTCCTCAGAACAATCTATTTAGTGGAGAGCGAAGAGAGATGAAAGCTCATTTAGGAACTACATGAACATAATGGGTAACTAACTGAATATCACTAAATAACTCCTCTGAAAATAAGAATTGCAGTAGCGTAGTAAATTAAGTACTTCTTGGAATGGTTAATGTACTGGAAACTCGTCCAAACAATCTGGTTGGTGGTGAGGGAATAGAGATGAAAGCTCATTTCAGTACGACATTAACTTACTGCGTAAGTAACTGTATATCAGTAAATAGCTCCTCTGAGAATAAGAATAGCAGTAGCTTAGTAAATTAAGTACTTATTGGAATGGTTAATGTTCTGGAAACTCCTCAAAAGAATCTGCTTGTGGTGAGGGAAGAGAGATGAAAGCTCATTTAGGAACTACACTTACGATCGGGTTTGGCAGGGGTATATCAAGGAATAACCCTTCTAGATTATAAACAGCTGTTGCTGGTTAAGCTAAGTGGTTTGTGGAAATGTTAATGTACTGGAAACTCCTCAAAAGAATCTGGTTTTTTGGTGAGGTTAGAGGGATGAATGCTCATTTAGGAACTACATGAACATACTTGGTAGGTAACTGTATATAAGTAAATATCTCCTCTGAGATTAAGAATAGCAGTAGCTTAGTAAATAAAGTACTTCTTGGAATGGTTAATACACTGGAAATTGCTCAAAAGAATCTGCTTTGTGGTGAGGGAAGAGAGAAAAAAGCGATTTTAGGAACTACATGAACATACTGGGTAGGTAACTGTATATCAGTAAATATCTCCTTTCAGAATAAGATAGCAGTAGCTTAGTAAATTAAGTACTTCTTGGAATGGTTAATGTACTGGAAACTCCTCAAAAGAACCTTCTTTGTGGTGAGGGAAGAGAGAAAAAAGCGATTTTATGAACTACATGGACATACTGAGTAGGTAACTGTATATCAGTAAATATCTCCTCTAAGAATAAGAATAGCAGTAGCTTAGTAAATTAAGTACTTCTTGGAATGGTTAATGTACTGGAAACTCCTCGAAAGAATCTGATTCGTGGTGAGGGAATAGAGATAAAAACTCATTAAGAACTACATTTACGAACGTGGTAGGTAGCTGTATATCAGAGAATATCTCTTCTGAGAATAAGAACAGCTGTAGCTTGTCAAGGTAAGTAGTTCATGGTAAGGTTAATGTACTGGAAACTCCTCAAAAGAATCTGATTCGTGGTGAGGGAATAGAGATAAAAACTCATTAAGAACTACACTTACTAACGGGTTAGGCAGCTGTTTATGAGGGAATATCCCCTCTGAGAATAAGATCAGCTCTAGCTTGTTAAGGTAAATAGTTTGTTGAAAGGCTAATGTACTGGAATTCCTCAAAAGAATCTGATTTGTGGTGAGGGAAGAGAGATAAAAGCTCATTTAGGAACTACATTTACGAACGCAGTAGGTAGCTGTATTTCAGGGAATATCCCTTCTGAGAATAAGAACAGCTGTAGCTTGTTAAGGTAAGTAGTTCGTGGAAAGGAAAATGTACTGGAACCTCCTAAAAAGAATCTGTTTTTTGGTCATAGAAGATGGAAAAAAAGCTCATTTAGGAACTACATGAACGTACTGTGTAGGTAGCTGTATATCAGTAAATATCTCCTCTAAGAAAAGAATAGCAGTAGCTAAGTAAATTAAGTACTTCAGGGAATGATTAATGTACTGGAAACTCCTCAAAAGAATCTGCTTTGTGGTGAGGGAAGAGAGAAAAATGCTCATTTAGAAACTACACTTATGAATGTGGAAGGCAGCTGGATATCTGGGAATAATCCTTCTGAGAATAATAACTGCTGTAGATTGTTAAGGTAAGTAGTTCATGGAAAGGTTAATGTACTGGAAACTCCTCAAATGAATCTGCTTTGTGGTGAGGGATGAGAGATAAAAGCTCATTTAGCAACTACACTTACGAAAGTTGTAGGCAGCCGTATATCAAGGAATTTCCCTTCTGCGAATAAGAACAGCTGTAGCTTGTTAAGGTAATTAGTTCGTGGTAAGGTTAATGTACTGGAAACTCCTCAAAAGAATCTGGTTTGTGGTGATAGAAGATCGAAAAAAGCTCATATAGTAACTACATGTACGTACAGGGTAGGTAGCTGTATATCAGTAAATATCACCTCTGAGAATAAGAATGGCAGTACCTTAGTAAATTAAGTACTTCGTGGAATGGTTAATGTACTGGAAACTCCTCCACAGAATTTGCTTTGTGGTGAGGGAAATGTGTTAAAAGCTCATTTAAGAACTCCATTTACGAAGGTGGTAGGCAGCTGTATATCAGGGAATATTCCTTCTAAGAAAAAGAACAGCTGTAGCTTGTTAAGGTAAGTTGATTGTGGAAAAGTTAATGTACTGGAACCTCCCAAAAAATCTGCTTTGTGTTGATAAAAGATCAAAAAAAGCTCATTTAGGAACTACATGAACGTACTGGCTATTTAGCTGTATATCAGGAAATATCTCCTCTGAGAATAAGAATAGCAGTAGCTTAGTAAATTAAGTACTTTGTGGAATGGATAATGTACTGGAAACTACTCAAAAGAATCTGCTTTGTGGTGAGGGAAGAGAGATAAAAGCTCAATTAAGAACTACACTTACGGGGCTAGGGATATAGCCTAGCGGCAAGAGTGCCTGCCTCGGATACATGAGGCCCTAGGTTCGATTCCCCAGCACCACATATACAGAAAATGGCCAGAAGTGGCGCTGTGGCTCAAGTGGCAGAGTGCTAGCCTTGAGCGGGAAGAAGCCAGGGACAGTGCTCAGGCCCTGAGTCCAAGGCCCAGGACTGGCCAAAAAAAAAAAAGAACTACACTTACGAAGGTTGTAGGCAGCTGTATTTCATGGAACATCCTTTCTGAGAATAAGAACAGAAAGGGAAAAACTATTCTCTTGAATAGACACTTAGGTCAGAGAAAATAAGGTCAAAGAAATAGTTTCAGTTAGGTTAAGAAGAATTTGGTACACTCGGCATTTTCTCTTCCAATTTTTTTTCTAGCAGCCACCATTATTTTCATTGATCATTAACTTTTTACATATCAGCACTGCTTATCCATGTTCTTAAATATTTTTGCATTTAAATGATTTGGAGTAGACAACGGTAACATAAATAGTGCCATAATCATAACATGTGTAAAAAAGTATGCTGGTTATTTTTCCCCCACTGAGGTAGCATTGGTGTCGCCCATAGAAAGGACTCAGTTGGAGGATCACAATTGTTGGAAATCTGGCTCCACTGTTAATGAATAGTTTAAGCTTGGAAGGTCTTTAAGTGCTTGCTTCCAGCCTTAGTTACCTTCTCCACCAAAAATAGAAAGAGAAGCCCCTCTTGATGATTAGCAATACTGCATGGAAGCTCTCTAAAACTAATACAGCATCTAAGGAATGTAGTTTAAAATCACTGCCATAGTATGATGCTAGTTAAGAGGTATGTTATTATGGTCCTCAGAGTCAAAGTTTTAATGAAAGAATTGTATGCTACAGTTTTTCCAGTGCCCAGCCCATGATAGTCTTAATCACTACTGAAGAACTGAGTGGGTTAGTAAAATTGTGTGCAAAGAATGCTTAGTTGAGAGTCTCATTGGTGCCATATGGTATAAATATGAGTAGGATAACTGCAAAGAAGCTTCAGAGTGGAGAAGTATCCAAATGTCCTCAAATCCCCAAGTTGCCAGGAAAGAGATCTTGGCTCCATTCTCCAGAAAGATCCAGCAGAGGGACTTGACTCCCAAGGGTTTGGCTGAGGATAGACATGGGTTCAGGGCAAAGTGGTCATTTCCAGGAAGGTCCCACCCTGGTGTAAAATGGTCTCCTTCTAAGGGCAGGAGTCCTGTGGGGCCTCATTCATTGTTGAGCCTTAGTAAAACCTGAGCTGGCCTTGCCTGAGCAGGGAAACCACGCCGAGTTTAGCATTTATTCTACTTTGCTCATTCATACTAGGGTATCATGATGGACACGTAGTCTTTTTATGTTTCATTAATTATTGAATTAGGTTTGCGTGTATCTTTACATGTTTCATTTTAGAGTATGTTGTGCCTGTGGGGTGCTTAATTCAGGGCCTGGGTGTGGTCTGATTTTTTCTTTTTAAATCAAGGCTAGTGCTCTACCACATGAGCCACAGCTCTACTTCCATGCTTTTTATTTTTGGCTGGTTACTTGGTGATAACAGGCTCACAGTCTTTAAGGCTAGTGCTGGCTTTAAACAGCAACCCTCAATTCTCAGACTCTTGAGTAGCTGGAATGTAAGCATGAGCCAATGGTGCCTAGCATATTTTGTTAGTTTTTGAGAAATAGATTATATAGGTTAATTGAAAAGCATATAAAAATTATTTCTCCTAATTCTTCAACGAAACTGCTTAACAAGAAGAAATTCGAGAACTGGTATCTTGTGTGTTATGGAGAGGTGGTCTATGTCTATGCATGCCAGTGGCTTTTTCTGTTTGCTTTGCATTCTTGGATATTAGACATCGCTTTCCAACCTCAACAGCCATATTTTACAGCATTATACACACACACACACACACACACACACACACACACACACACACACACACTAATCCCGAGAATGTGGGCATACATTCTTTCTCTAACAGAGTTATTTTCTATAATGAAGTATTTTCTCTTCAGAGAAATCAAAGGTAAAAGGAAAATGCTCAAATTATTGCAGACATTCTTTAGTCACCCAAATCTCCTGATGTTTATGCTATTTCCTGTGGTGAAAATAATCATGTATTGTTGCGTGTTCTCTTTGTAATAAGGTACAGATAGCCACACTTTTCTCTGAAAATCAATGCCCCAAAGTAAATTTTTAATCAGTGTGCTGATTTAATTGCAGTCTAGATTTTATGGTAAATTAAATTCAACATTTTAAAGTTTTACATTTTACCCAGAAATAATTTCTTGTACCAGTACAGTTTTTTCATTACTAATGAAGTTATCATGACGAATGTGTGTCAGAAATAAGGAAAGACCCAATGGGCTAGATCCAAACCGCAGATGAAAAGTGAAAACAGGACTCCAGCTCTCTCAGGCTGGCTCATCCCATGCTATCCATAAGGCAGATACAGGAAGCTATGCTGACTCAAGAAAAAGAGCGAAGGATTAAAACATTTTCTTATGCTGAAAATTACAATGGGATTTTATTTAGTTTGGTGAAGAACACCGTGAATAATTTTTTTGTGAGCTTTTCTCTAGTTTCCTTACTTTTGTGGTGGTCTTCAGATTCCTAGATCTTTACAAATCCACTTGAATAGAGAACATTTACTGTTCTGAATTGAAAAAAGGTTTTTTGTTTGTTTGTTAGCTCTGACTTACCTTTAAGGTCGGTAGGGGATTTAATTTGACTTGTATTTTAGACTTTATTTTTAATGAGTAGAAATTATACTGGAAGGCAGGGTCTGGCTGTATTGCCTTGGCTGGTGTTAAGGCAAAGTACTCAATCAATCCTTTTGTCTCAGAGTCTGCAGTCACTGGGTCTGAAATATGAGCCCTGCTGTCCCAACACCCAGCTTCATTGCATTTCCTTGTTTTCCCAGGTATAGGGATAAGAATTTGATCGTGTTTGTCACGGAGTGACAAATGAATTGGGAGTGTATTTTGTCTTCCCCCTCTTCTCTCTCCTTCTCCTCCCCTCTCCCTTGTCTTCCCATTTCCTCCTCCCTTCCCTTCCTTTCCTAGTCCTCTCCCCTCCTTCTCTTGTCCCTTCCCCCCTTCTTTCCCTCTCTCCTTTCCCTAGCCCCTCTTCTGTTCTCTTCTCTCCCCCTCTCCAGTTTTATTCTTTTTCTTTTCTTGTAGCATAGGGAATCAAATCCAGGGCCTTGGGCATGCTAGGCTAACCCAAATGGAGTTTTTTTCTGATAATATATTTGGAAAAAGTGACTGTGTTTTTCAAATATTGTTAATCCCCTAACCTTCTCATCCCCCAAACACAATAATCCCAAAGCCTATGGACTTTCACAGCCAATTAAACAAATTGTAGTTAAATATTTGAGTTTGATCCTCTCCATCATGAGATTTAGGATGACCTCAGTTGTGGGCCATGCAGTTAATCTAACAAAGGCACGGGCCATACCAACCTGGAGTGGACTTCCAAAAGGTAGATGTCTGGCTTGACATTATAACTAGATTATAACTGTAATTGCTGCTTGATTTTCATCAGACGATGACATGCAATTCAGCTATACAGAAAGAAATGTGTATCCATAATTTTTGGTCATTTTCTGTGGCTGAGAATAGCCTCTGTTCTTTTTTTTCTCCCCAACAATGAATACTTTTTTAGATGGTAGTTAAGGTGATCACATTAATTGGTATGAAGGCATCTATGTACTTATGAAATCTAGTCCTAGATCATTAGGACAACATCCTCTGTTCACCATATCTTACCAACTTTAGTGGCAAGAACATAAAAGTCTCTTGGATATTTTTAGGATGTTGGAGGTTACACAATATAAGCCATAAGTTTAATATGGGCATTGTCTCTTCAGACGAGCCTGTCTATCACATGTGAAGATTTCTAAACCTCCCATCCCTTCGCCACATCATGGCGACGAATCCTAATGTTGGTACTCTCAAGTTATTTCTAAGTTTTCAACATAGTTCTGCTGACAGTAAGAAACACAAGTACTTCCTGTTCTTTAATGTATACATCACAGCAAAGAAACGCAGGCAAAGGTAGGTCCTGGAACTCAAAGCCTGTAATCCTAGCTTCTCAGGAGCCTGAGATCTGAGGATTGCAGTTTGAAGCCAGAAGGGGCAGGAATGTCTATGAGATTCTTATCTCCAATAAACTACTCAGAAAAATCTGGAAATGGCACTGGGGCTCATGTGGTAGAATGCCAGCCTTGAGCAAAAGTTACTTGGGACAGTGCCCAGAGTTCAAGTCCCAGGACCAAAAAAAACAAAACTCCCATGCAAGAGTAGGCATTTATTGCTTCAGGTATGAATTTATTGTAATAAACACGTATAAGAAAAATGTCATTGTTGAAAAAGACTAAAGACAAAGCAGTGTCAATGTGTTTGAAGAAAATGGGGTCATTTGATGTTTAAATCTGCCTTTGCCTTTGTTCAATGTTTTTATTGCATACAAGATTGCTAGTCTGATTCATTTGGAATTGATTTTGGTATAGGGTGATATATAAGGATCTAGTATTAGTTTGTTGCATGTGTTGAACCAGTTTTGCCAGCACCATTTGTTAAAGAGATTATCTTTCTTCCAGACTTTTATTGTTCCATATGAATTTCTGGATTGCTTCCTCTCTTTCATTAAAAAATGGTGTAGGGATATTAATGGGTATTGCATTGAATTTGTAAATAGCCTTTGGCAATATTGCCATTTTGACTATATTAATTCTCCCAATCAAGGAGCATGGGAGGTTTTTCCATTTCCTTAGTTCTGCCTTATTTTTTTTCTGCTTTTAAAGTTCTCATCATAGAGGTCTTTCACTTCTCTGATTAAGGTTATTTCTAGGTATTTTATGATTTTTGAGGTTATTGCAAAAGGAGTTGTTTTCCTGATATCAGTGTAGGTCTTTGGGTCATTAGCATATAAGAGGCTGTTGATTTTTGAGGGTTTTTTTTATATCCTGCAACTTTGCCAAAGTTTTGGATCAGCTCTAGTAGCTGGGGAGTAGAGTCTATGGGGTTCTTTAGGTATAGGATCATGTAATCTGCAAAAAGGAAAATTTCACTTCATCTTTTCCTATTTGGATCCCCTTTATGTTCTCTTCTTGCCTAATTGCTCTGGCTAGGAATTCTAGTATTCTGTTGAAGAGGAGGGGGATTGAGCGGACATACCTGACTTGCAACTGGTTTCAAAGTGAATGGATTTAGCTTTTCACCATTTAGAATTATGCTTGCAGTTGGTTTGTCCTAAACTGCCTTTATTTTATTCAGGAATGTTCCCAGGAATCCCAATTTTTCCTGGGCTTTTATCATAAATGGTTGCTGGATTTTATCGAACGCCTTTTCTGCATCCAGAGATATAACCATGTGGTTCTTTACCTTGCTCCAGTTGATGTGGTGGATTACATTAATTGACTTGCGTATATTGAACCAACTTTGCATCCCACGGATGAATCCAGTTTGGTCATGGTGTATGATTTTTTTGATGAGTGTTGAATTCGATTGGCCAGAATTTTGTTGAGAATTTTTGTGTCTATGTTCATCAGGGAAATCGGTCTATAGTTCTCTTTCCGTGATGAGTCCCCGCCTGGTTTCGGGATGAGGGTTATGCTGGCTTCATAGAATATGTTTGGTAATGAACTTTCTCTTCCAATTTCATTGAAGTGTTTGAGAAATATTGGTGTGAGTTCTGTTTTGAAGCCCTTGTAGAATTCTGCTGTGAATCCATCTGGACCTAGACTTTTCTTGGATGGGAGACCACTTATTGCTGTTTCTATTTCAGTGCTGGATATGAGTCTATTTAGAAGGTTTAAATCTTCATGATTAAGTTTGGGGATATCAATTTTTTCTAGAAAACCATCCATTTCTTCCAGGTTCTCGAATTTGTTGGCGTAAAGGTTTGCAAAATAGTCCCTTATTGTGTTCTGAATTTTGTATGTTCTGTGGTGATGTTACCTGTTTCATCTCTGATCGTGTTTATTTGGGTGTGCTGCCTTCGTTTTTTGGTCAGGTTTGCTAGGGGTTTTTCTATCATGTTACTTTTTTTCAATGAACCAACTCTTTGTTTTGTTGATTGTTTCGATTTTTTTGTCTCTAGTTTATTTAACTCTGATTTGGTTTTAATTATTTCCTTCCATCCATTGACATTGGGTTGGGCTTGTTGTTCTCTTTTGAGAAGATTAAGGTGCTTCCTTAAGTTGTTGAGTTGCTGTTTATCCACATTGTTGGTGTATGCACTCAGAGATATGAATTTTCGTCTGAGTACAGCCTTTTCTGTGTCCCAAAGGAGCTGGTACTTTGTGTACTCATCTTTGTTGAATTCCATAAACATTTGAATTTCTGTTCTAATTTCTTTAAGAACCCACAGATGGTTCAGCAGTATGTTGCTTAGTCTTCATGGATTGTAGGATTTTGTGTGGTGGCTATTTGAGTTCAGCTCTAAGTTTATTCCTTTGTGGTCTGAGAGAATGCAGGAAATGATTTTGATACTTCAGAATTTGTGCAGATTTTCTTTGTGCCCTAAGATGTGATCTATTTTGGAAAATGTTCCATGTGCTGCCGAAAAGAATGTCTATTCTGGTATTGCTTGATGAATTATTCTGTAGATGTTGGTTATATCTATTTGGTCTATGCACTTGTTCAGTTTTGTGGTTTCTTTGTTCCGTTTTTGGCATGTTGATCTGTCCAGAGGTGACAGTGGGGTGTTAAAGTCTCCAATTATCTATTTATTTGGGTCTATGAGTGTTTTTAGAGTTAGTAATGTTAGTAGTGTTTGTTTGCTGAAGTTGCTCCTGTATTTGATGTGTGGATATTTAGGATGGTTATATACCCCTGTAAGAGTGAACCCTTTATTAGTATGTAGTAACCTTCCTTGTCTCTTCTTACCATTTTTAATTTGTAGTCAATTTTATCTTATCCTAGAATTGCAACGCTAGCCTGCTTTTGGGGTGCATTTATTGGTAGATTTTATTTCATCCTTTCACTTTTAGATGTTTGCTTTTGCTGGATAGATGTGTCTCCTGGAGGCAACAGAAAGATGGATTTTGATTTTTTATCCAACTAATGCGCCTATGTCGTTTGAATGAAGAATTAAATCCATTAATGTTGAGAGTTAGGATTGAGAGATGATCATTTGTTCCTTTAATTGTAGCTATCTCCTTAAAAGCTGTGTCTTCCCAATTCCTTTTAGGGTTGATTTCTCTGTCTGTATTGGGATCCTGATTAATTTTCCTGTATAGTACATCTTTGAGGATTTTCTGTAAAGCTGGTTTGGTGGCGATATATTGTTTCAGTTTTTTCTTACTGTGGAAGACTTTTATTTTACCTGCAGATATGAATGAGAGTTTAGCTGTGTACTGTATTCTTTGATAGTTGTTCTTATTTAGGGTTTGGTATACCTCATGCCAGGCTCTCCTTGCTTTCAAGGTTTCTGCTGAGAAGTCTGGGGTAATTCTGATTGGTTTTCCTTTATGTGTGATTATTTTCTTCTCCATAACAGCTTTAAAGATTCTTTCCTTGGACTCTATTATCCTGTTTTGTTGACAATGTGTCGGTGGGATGTCCTACTCTGATCTGGTCGGTTTGGGGTTCTAAATGTTTCTTGAATCTGTATCAGCCTGTCCTCCTGGATATTTGGGAAGTTCTCGGCTATATTCTGTTAAATAGTTGCCCATTCCCCTAATTTTTTCTCCAGGTTTTCCTCAATACCTATTAGCCTTAAATTTGGCTTCCTGATTGTGTCTTGGGGCTCCTGGAGTAATCTCTTTTGTCGATTGGATTGTTTTTGTATTGTTTTTTGACCTTTCTTCATAGAGACTAGGGAATCTACAGCTCCTGAGATTCGATCCTCTGCTTCTTCAAGTTGGGAGTGTAGGCCAGCTACTTGAGTTCGTATCTTTTTTCCTTCTGACTGGTCTTTCCTGATGATTTCCATGTCCTTGCTATAAGTATCTCTTACGTCCTGTATGGAATTCATTTCTTCATTAATTTGGTTTTGAGTGCTGTCTCTCAAATCTTTTAGCTGGGCAACTATCTTTTCGTTTGCCTCTTCAAGTTCATCTATCTTTCTCTATGTTGGGACCATGAAATCGTCTATTACTTTATGGATGGATTGATGTCTATGGATGGATGGATTCTATGTCTTTCATTGACTGCTCTGCTTCCTGCTTGTTTAGAGTGGGAGATTTGACTCCATTGTTTGCCATCTTGTGTTTCTTCTACCCATTTGGAATGGGAATGCAAATCTACAAGCACCTGTGAGCACCATTTAAGACCCAAAGTAGACCTTACCAAGCAATGTCGTGTAAATCTTAGAAGTTCACAATTATATACAGATACCTTGTATAACTGTATATAAAATTAGATTTGGTGATCATAAAGAATACAATTTCAATATAACAACCAATCCTGAGCCCTGTATTCAGTAGCTAATTATTTGCTGTTACAATCATATGAGCAATTTTTGTTCTTATACTCTTTTTGAACTGGCTGGATTTCTCTATGAACCACTTTGATTCACTTGGGTTGAACAGGGATACACTCTATCCAATAACAAGGGGTCAATGGAGTCTGGAGGTCCTGGAGGTAAATCTGGAGTGTAGGTTAGAGGTAGTGAAGAGAATCGAGTAAAATGTAATTGGAGGGGGGGGGTGATTTTGGTTTAGTTTCAGTGGAGTGGAAATGTGAAGAGTAGAATTGGCAGAAAGAACAAGGTTAAAATGATAGATAATGGAGAGTTAGCAGAAAAGAGTGAAGATGTTAGTCATAGGAAAGGAATTAAAAAGAAAGAGAATGTCAAGAGAGAATAAAGAAAAAATACTGGAAGACAAATGCACAAAACACAAAAAAAATTAACAATTCCCAGCCAGAAAAAGAAAATTTAAAAAAAACTATAAAACAAACAAAAATGGAAAACAAAAAATCAACATCTTAGAAACGAAAAATAGAAAAAAAAAAGTTAAAAAAATGTTTAAAACAATGGAGTCTTTCTTGTTTGGGTGGGCTTTCTCCAGTCTCTGGTTTCCTTTCATTGGTCTGTAGTCTTTTTTGATGCTTGTCTGTTTTAACCTGCTTTCAGTTTTCAGGGGGTGGATCAGCTGTGACCCTCCTCCCCTCTCAGTGAAATCCTGAGGCTCTGTGGTTTGCACAGCTTGCACATAGGACTTAGGTGTCCTCTGTAAATGGGGGATGTGAACAGTCTTGGGAACCCTGGCTCCTCCCATCTGCTGTGAGACTGGTGCTTTTCTCGCCTGGCTTTGAAGAGCATGTGGACTCAGGAGGGTGGGTTGGCTCTGGCCTGGTTTACCTGTCTGAGAGTCGCTTGCCTTGGGGTGGTTCCTCCCTCATGGGCAGGACAGCCTCCTGAGCAGAGCTGGCTATGGAATTCAGCTCCATTTTGGGCTGGGAATTAGGCTTCCCCTGTGGTGGGGCCATTTATCTGTCTCGGGAACTGTTTGTTCTCCCATCTGGTTGTTCATTGCTGCTAGTACCTGATCACCACTTTCCGTTTTAATTTAGAAATTCTGGCGGGCAAGGCGAGGCACCTCTGGCTGAGTTCACAAGAGTGTGTAAACTGTGGCCGGGATGAGTTTCCCATGTGGGCAGGGGTTGTTCTCCTGGGTGGAGCTGGCTCTCATTGGTCGGTCCCTCTTGCCCTTTTCAAAACTGGCCCCTTTTTCCTGGCCTTCCCCAGGCCAGGTTTAATTCCAGTCTGGTCTGGCCCTATGCCAGTTTCAGAGATGGTGCTGTGCTCTGGCAGTGGGGGAAGGCTACCTTCCAAAAGCTTCTCTGTGGGCACGAGTGAGAATATCTTTTGTGGGGTACTCATGCTTTGTCTGCAATTTCAGCCTGTCCATGCTCAGCCTGCGATCCGCGTCTGTCTGCCACCATCTGGAGGATTTCTTCTTGGTCACCTCTGTGTGCTTTAGGTGCACGAACTGTGGGACACTGTGCCAGCACCAGCACTGGCTTGGCAGAGGGATGGGGCCCAGAACTCAAATCTGTGTTTTCAGGCCAGCAAAGTCGATTTTTCCTTCCTGGACAGAATCCCTGTACTGTTATAACTTACTTGGGCTGTCTGGAGTGGTAAAACTGGGGTGTTGGAGAGAGCTGAGCTAGGGCTCTGCTGCTCCTCCACTGAGGGAAAATATTTTTAAATTGCTGTGTGCTGGTGATTAATGCCTAGCTATTTAGAAGACTCAAAGTGAGGATTGCAGTTGGAAGCTAGCCTGGGCAGGAAAGTCACTGAGATTTTGGTCTCCATATGACCACCAAAAGAAAACAAAAACCCAAAACAAAACAAAACAAAACAAAAAACAGCAGAAAGTGCAGTTGTGGTAGAGTGCTAGCCTTAAGCTCTAAAAATCAGGATCAATGGCTAGACCAGAACTGGCACCAATAACCCAGAGACCTAGTGAAATATTCATTGTGACTAAACCTGCCTTATTATTTAGAGCTAGAAATGGGCTGTTAAGGTCTTGGGAAGAACTAACTGGGTATCAAACTAATTAAAGTCTCCAAAATAACTAAAAGTGTGTCAAAATGTAGTCTATAATCAGTTGTGCCCAATATTAATGGATTTAACCCTATATTATGATGGGTATTTGAGTTCATAATTTCCAGTTGGTTTACTCTTTGCAGCTTCTAAAGTAGCAGCCCCCCCTTTTTTGTTTGAGAAATTAGTATTTTGTTTTATTTTTCTTATGTAATTTGGTAAATTCTCTGCTGAGAATTATGATACCTTGTAGAAAGCTGTTGACACACAAATTAGGTGGTTTTCCTGAAGCTAAATGACGCTTGTCAGTTGTTAGGTCAACTGTGAGATTTTTATCCCCTCTGCAGGTGAGCTTTTCCTGGCCATTATTTTTAAGGACCCTCACCAGCGCTCATAAAGATGGGTTCAGGTACTGCAGCCATGTTTACTAGTAAATACTTTGGGTGTTGGCTAAGCTCTCCTAGGGCTGCAAAAATCAGAGACCCATTCAGTTTGGTCTATAAGAAACAGTGGTGTCAAGACTCTGGCTAATTCCTCCCTTTAGGTGGCTGTCCATGTGTCCTGTTGTATGTGTAACAACATCCTGTGCTTTGACCTAGGAGCCGGTTGCATCCGTAATTCTACAACCAAATATGTTTCCAGATGCTTTCAAATAATGTCCCAAATGAGAACTGTTGTTTGACGCATACCCTGCGAGTAAAGATGATGGGTATCAGTGTGGGTTTCTTTAGGAGTAAAGGAAGCAGAGGGTGGTTAGGACAATTAGGATCTGGGTCTCCCTTTAGTTGGAGGCATTCACTGTGTTATTGTGGTGGTGGATGCAACAGTTGAAGACAAATTCTCTTCCCTCCACCATTTGATTACTTCTACTGCCATATGACAGGGTTGGGCTCAAGATCCACCTGTTAGTGTTCCTACACAGTATGTGTGCATGGTCATGAACACACTGGAGTCACAAGGCTGCACAATCCCCATGTCTTTCTGCAGAGAAGTCCAGTGTTGCATAGTGGGCTGTGTGAACTTTGTCAGCGCACACTGAGGTATATCATGTGTACTTATGGAGGCACAGTATCTTGCTGTGGAAGTGAACCCTGGGTTGATGAGCAGGAAGGTCTCGCTGGACAGTTCACAGAGGCTGCTGTGTCAGGTTTACTATTTGCAGAGATGACCTACCTGTATTCCTGCTTCTATTCCACACAGCCTCAAGCTATCTATTGGGTATTTTAAAATAAATATGACTCTGTGTGTGTGTGTCTTTGTGTGTGTGCATGTGTGTGTATGTCTCTATGAGAGACAGAGAGTATCCATATACATATGTGCAATAATACTTGAGCTCAGGGCATCTTTCTTTAATTTATGTTTATTTTCAAGTTGGTGTACAGAGACAACTCAAAACCCCAGAGGTGAAAGTCAACACAGAAGTTTCCTCCAAACAGAGGACAACATCAATATCAAGACATTAAAAAAAAGAGAGAGAGGGAGAGAGATCCAGTAAAATTCATGGGGGCTGTTCTTGCCAGCCCAAGCAAGAAAGGATTCTGAGGGGAAGGGACCAGCGAAAAAGAAGACAATCAAGAAAAATGTCATGAAATACGAGTAAGTTTGAGCAAGGAAGAACACTCAGAGAGACAAATGCTAGAGAGAGGGGAAACACCTGAGAAAGAACATATGGTCTTCCTGTCAAAATCATCTTCCCCTTTCACACATTCTACAGAATTGTTAAAACGATGACTGGCCTAGTCCTTGGCTAAGGTAGTTTGAAGTTTTTGAACCTATACCAACCTTGGTCTATTGATGACATGGGTCATGAATATCTGGGTCCTACGTGAAGGTTAAAATCTCATTGCTACCCAGACTGTAAGCATGTAATCTATAATGGCACTGGACTCGGCTCTCCACTCCACTTCCCTCCACGGACACAGCACTTCAGCACCTTTTTACACAAATTACCTATCTTCAGAACTGGCTTGAAACTAAGCTTCCATCCATCTCTACCCGTTTAATACAATCATGCCAAGCCACTGCACGAATTGCCTCCCAGCTGCCCCTGCTCTCCTCTCCTTCCCTGCACGGGATCATCTGTTGGTCGGACATCGATCCTACTCTGGTGAACAGCTGATTCTGTTACGGGTCGGTAGAAGGACCACCCAGCAGCTGCACCATGTTTTAGAGACAAAGCATGGTGACCAGTGTTTATGAGAAGTTGAATATGAGGAAGCAAAGCATTTAAAGCCCTTGGTAAGTGAAGAAACACTGTGCAAGTTAGCTCTTGGGAAAATGTTCTCCAGTGACTTCTCTGACATCATTCACAAGGCACACAAGCAGGCAGTAACAGTCAACTTGCGGTTTATGCACCTACTCCTCATGCATTTATTGACACTCTGCTAGGTGCCAGACACTGTGTAAAGAGTAGATCATTTACACACTTGAATTCATAGGCATGACTGAAACCCTCAAAGACTCTCTTGTTCAAATCTAGTTTGGCTTTAAGATCAGAGATCAAATGCCAGCTCCTCCAGAAAGATATCCATGAACCTTTCTCAGGCAACAGTAACAACTCTTTTCTCCCAAGTCTCATAGAATACTGTTCATGGACTTCTTTTATGAAACACAATGATCCTCATACATTGTAATTCTTTACATGTGTTCTCTCCTAATAAACTTTCTCTCTATATATGTACATATACATATGTGTCTATATATGTGTATACATATGTGTGTATATATACATATATAAACATATATATGTGTAGATATACATATATATAACGTAAATCCAAGATTCATGTCGTGATAATACCCCATTATTTTCCCACATCCCAAAGCATAATGCATCTCCTTTGATAATGAGTTCGTTCATGAGCTAGATTTTGTCCACCAAAGGCTCAATACATATTAGAGGTTTGATTATATAAAGGCATTAATCTTATTCTCTGCAATTAAAAGTCAATCTTAACATCTAAAAGTAGAGAAAATAAAACTGTAAATAAGTGCAGCATAGCAAACTATCCTAATTCCAATGTTAACACTGTATGTGGTACAATTTGATCAAGATAAGATTCAACTTCACCTGTATATCTTTCTATCTAATAGAGTTTTCTAAAAAGAAACAAATACATTAAATTACAAAAATTTATGACTTAAGTGTTTCAAGTGAACTGTTTTGAAGTACTTTAGTACATGAATTATTCTTAAATCTTACGGGTTCATTAAAATGGCTCCAATGAGTATCCGATTCTCATCTGTCAACAAAGTTATTTGCAAGCAAGGAAACTGGGTAACTGTGTGTTTTTGATAGTTTGGAATAGCTAAAATTCACATAGCTTTCTAATTTACCATCATTTGGTTCAAATGGTCCCATTTAACAAAAGAAAAACTTGATTCTTTCTGAGAAAATACTGAGGCTACATGGTCTAAATAAATAGGAGAAAGGACCCTAAAACTTTTTTATTTCAGGAGATGAGTATCCAGTAAGAAGAGTAATGGGTTAGTGTGTAGAATTCTAGGTCCATGCTTCGATGAATGAGCTCTTTGTTGTCAGTAAGTAGTTGGCTTTGTCAGTTTTTTTTTTGGTGCCAGTTTTGGGACTTGAACCCAGGGTTCTGGGTGCTGCCCCTGAGCTTTTATGCTCAAGGCTGCTACCATTTGAGCCAGAGCTCAGCTTCTGAATTCTTAGTGGTTAATTGCAGATAAGGGTCTCACACACTTTCCTGCCCACACTGACTTTGAACCACAATAATCAGATCTTAGCCTCCAGAGCAGCTAAGAATATAGGCACCTAGGTGTCTAGTACCCAGTTACTGGTTCCCTTGCCTTTAAAATTAGATATGAGAACTTTAAAAGCTTGAAAAAGGAAATTAAGTCAGAACTAAGGAAATGGAAAAACCTCCCATGCTCCTGGATTGGGAGGATTAATATATCAAAATGGCAATATTACCAAAGGCTATCTACAAATTCAATGCAATACACATTAATATCCCAACACCATTTTTTAATGAAATAGAGGAAACAATCAAGAAATTCATATGGAACAATAAAAGACCTAGAATAGCAAAAACAATCCTAAGCAGAAAGAACAGTGCTGGAGGAATTACAATACCCAACTTCAAGCTGTATTATAAAGCTATAGTAATAAAAACAGCTTGGTATTGGCACCAGAACAGGCCTGAAGAACAATGGAACAGAATTGAAGACCCAGAAATGAACCCACAGAACTATGGCTACTTAATCTTTGATAAAGGAGCTAAAACAATAGTATGGAAGAAAGATAGCCTCTTTAACAAATTGTGCTGGAAAAACTGGCTCAACACATGCACCAAACTTAAACTAGATCCTTATATGTCACCCGGCACCAAAATCAATTCCAAATGGATTAAAGACCTTTAAATCAAAACAGACACCCTGAAAACACTAAAGGAAGGAGTAGGTGAAACACTTGGGCTCCTTGGCACAGGACGGAACTTCCTTAACAAAGAACCAGAAAGGCTACAAATCAAAGAAAGGTTGGACAAATGGGACTTCATCAAACTGCAGAACTTCTGCACGGCAAAGGACATAGCTCTCAAGATAAACAGAAAGACCACAGACTGGGAGAAGATCTTTACCGGACATTCACCAGACAAAGGCCTCATATCTAAAATATATGCAGAACTAAAAAAATTACCTTCTTCCAAAACAAAACCGCAAAGAACCAATAGCCCCCTCATCAAGTGGGCTAAAGACCTACAAAGACACTTTGTGATGAGGAAATGAGAATGGCAAAGAGACATATGAAAAAATGCTCTACATCACTGGCCATAAAAGAAATGCAAATCAAAACAACACTGAGATTCCATCTCACCCCAGTAAGAATGTAATATATCAAGAAAACTATCAATAACAATTGTTGGAGGGGATGTGGCCAAAAGGGAACCCTAATCCATTGTTGGTGGGAATGTAAACTGGTTCAGCCACTCTGACAAGCAGTATGGAGATTCCTCAGAAGGCTAAATATAGAACTCCCCTATGACCCAGCAGCCCCACTTGTGGGTATCTATCCAAGAGACCACAAACAGAATCACATTAATGCCACCAGCTGAAACTTACTATAAAGCCACATGTATGGAATGAGAAGAATAAGAGTGCAACAGGACTTGAGACCATAGGCATTTGGGCTATTTCTTATAACTTACTTCTTCCTCTCTTTACTACTGGGAAGCATGTATATTCTCATCTGAATATTTGAGAGGTATTGAATTTTTGAAATCTATTTTGAGATTCTATCGTTTTAGATTTTCAGAGGCATAGGAGTAGAAAAATCATCAAACATAAAGATTAACAGAGTTTTAATCTCACATCCTATTATTATTTTTCCAATTTCACCAAAACCTCATTTTTTCAGACTAGTGTTCAATTGAAATCCTGTTAATGCTCATGAGGCTTTTGTGGCAACATGGCAAAACGTCTAAGAATTACAAAGACCTAAGTTTTATATTTGCCAATACCATTGCTGAGTTCTTGGCAATTAAATCTCTAGGCCTCCTGTAATTTTGGGTCTTACGCATAAACTCTTAATCTACCTTCTGAGAGTACAGAGTAGATGTTGAGTGTTCTCACCACAAAAAATGGTAATAATATGCGATATGTATGTTAGCTAGATTTAACCACTCTATGTGTAAAATATGTTGTACTTGATAAGTATGTATCATTTTACCTGTAGATTTTTATAAATATGTTGATTAAAAATGGAGGGAATACTACCTATGAGATACTGAATGGGCTCTAAGAAAATGAGTTCAATCAGGGAAAAGCCTTATGTAGGTAATGTTTATATTTTAACAAGAGCTTAGCATTTTTGTTTTTTTTCTTTATTTTATTTAAATATATGGAAAATTGTTATGGATGGCTCAAGGTGGTATTTATCCTGTATTATTTATTTTTGTAATTTTTTATTGTTTCATTACTAAAAAGGTGATGTACAGAGAGATTAAAATAACATGTCAGGTAATGAGTACATTTCTTTTTAGACAATGTCACCCTTCCGCAAGCTCTCTCCCTGTGTTTTCTTTTTTTTTTTTTTCCTCAAATTTTTATTACCAAACTGACGTACAGAGAAGTTACAGTATCATACGTTGGGCATTGGATACATTTCTTGTACTGTTTGTTGCCTTGTCCCTCATGCCCCCCTCCCTTCCCCCCTTTCCCTCCCCCCCCCCCAGGTGTTCAGTTCACTTACACCAAACAGTTTTGCAAGTATTGCTTTTGTAGTTATTTCTCTTTTTTTACCCTGTGTCTCTCGAATTTGGTATTCCCTTTGAATTTCCTACTTCCAATACCAGTAAACACGGTTTCCAATATACTGAGATAAGATTACAGAGATAGTGTAGGTACAAACATAGGAAGGTGATACAAAACATTATCAATAATAGAAACTACACATACACATAGGACGTTGAAAGTAGTTACAACTGTGATATATCACTTGTTTCCATAACATGGAGTTCATTTCAATAAGCATCATCTTATGTGTTTCTAAGGGTATAGCTATTGGGCCTTGTGATGCTCTGCTATGGCTTGCCTAAACCTGTACTAATGATTCCCAATAAGGGAGGCCATAGAGTCCATGTTTCTTTGGGTCTGGCTCACTTCACTTAGTATAACTTTTTCCAAGTCCTTCCATTTCCTTACAAATGGAACAATGTCATTCTTTCTGATAGAGGCATAAAATTCCATTGTGTATATGTACCACATTTTCCTGATCCATTCATCTATGGAGGGACATCTGGGTTGGTTCCAGCTTCTCGCTATGACAAATTGTGCTGCGATGAACATTGTTGTGCTGGTGGCATTACTGTGATTTTGTTTGTGGGCTTTTGGATAGATACCCAAAAGTGGGGCTGCTGGGTCATAGGGGAGTTCTATATTGAGCCTTCTGAGGAATCTCCATACTGCTTGCCAGAGTGGCTGAACCAGTTTACATTCCCACCAACAATGAAGTAGGGTTCCCTTTTGGCCACATCCCCTCCAACAATTGTTATTATTAGTTTTCTTGATATATGCCATTCTTGCTGGGGTGAGATGGAATCTCAATGTTGTTTTGATTTGCATTTCCTTTATGGCCAGTGATGTAGAGCATTTTTTCATATGTCTATTGGCCATTCTCATTTCCTCATCAGAGAAGTTTCTTTGTAAGTCTTTAGCCCACTTGATGAGGGGGCTATTGGTTCTTTGCAGTTTTGTTTTGGAAGAAGGTAATTTTTTAGTTCTGCATATATTTTAGAGATGAGGCCTTTGTCTGTTGAATCTCCGGTAAAGATCTTCTCCCAGTCTGTGGGCTTTCTGTTTATCTTGAGAGCTATGTCCTTTGCCGTGCAGAAGCTCTGGAGTTTGATGCAGTCCCATTTGTCCAACCTTTCTTTGATTTGTAGCCTTTCAGGGTCTTTGTTAAGGAAGTTCTGTCCTGTGCCAAGGAGCCCAAATGTTTCTCCTACTCCTTCCTTTAGTGTCTTCAGGGTGCCTGTTTTGATTTCAAGGTCTTTAATCCATTTGGAATTGATTTTGGTGCAGGGTGATATATAAGGATCTAGTTTTAGTTTGTTGCATGTGTTGAGCCAGTTTTGCCAGCACCACTTGTTAAAGAGGCTATCTTTCTTCCATACTATTGTTTTAGCTCCTTTATCAAAGATTAAGTAGGCATAGTTCTGTGGGTTTAATTCTGGGTCTTCAATTCTGTTCCATTGGTCTTCAGGCCTGTTCCGGTGCCAATACCAAGCTGTTTTTATTACTATAGCTTTATAATACAACTTGAAGTTGGGTATTGTAATTCCTCCAGCACTGTTCTTTCTGCTTAGGAGTGTTTTTGCTATTCTAGGTCTTTTATTGTTCCATATGAATTTCTGGATTGCTTCCTCTATTTCATTAAAGAATGGTGTTGGGATATTAATGGGTATTGCATTGAATTTGTAGATAGCCTTTGGCAATATTGCCATTTTGATTACATTAATCCTCCCAATCCAGGAGCATGGGAGGTTTTTCCATTTTCTTAGTTCTGACTTAATTTCATTTTTCAAGCTTTTAAAGTTCTCTTCAAAGAGGTCTTTCACTTCTTTGGTTAAGGTTATTCCTAGGTATTTTATGTTTTTGGGGCTATTGCAAAAGGAGTTGCTTTCCTGATATCAGCCTCGGTCTTCGGGTTGTTAGCATAGAGAAAGGCCGTTGATTTTTGAAGGTTTATTTTATATCCTGCAACTTTGCCAAAGTTTTGTATCAGCTCTAGTAACTTGGGGGTAGAGTCTATGGGATTCTTTAGGTATAGGATCATGTCATCTGCGAAGAGAGAAAGTTTAACTTCATCTTTTCCTATTTGGATCCCCTTTATATTCTCTTCTTGCCTAATTGCTCTGGCTAGGAATTCTAGTACTATGTTGAAGAGCAGGGGAGAGAGTGGACATCCCTGCCTTGTTCCTGATTTTAAAGGGAATGGCTTTAGTTTTTCACCATTTAGAGTTATGCTTGCTGTTGGTTTGTCATAAACTGCCTTGATTATATTCAGGAATGTTCCCTGGAATCCCAGTTTTTCCAGGGCTTTTAGCATAAATGGGTGCTGGATTTTATCGAACGCTTTTTCCGCATCCAGCGATAAAACCATGTGGTTCTTTACCTTGCTCCGGTTGATGTGGTGGATTACATTAATTGACTTGCGTATATTAAACCAGCTTTGCATCCCTGGGATGAATCCAGTTTGATCGTGGTGTATGATTTTTTTGATGACCTGTTGAAGTCGATTGGCCAGAATTTTGTTGAGAATTTTTGCATCTATGTTCATCAGGGAGATTGGTCTGTAGTCCTCTTTCCGTGATGAGTCTCTGCCTGGTTTTGGGATGAGGGTTATACTGGCTTCATAAAATGAGTCTGGCAGTGAACGTTCTCTTTCAATTTCATTGAAGAGTTTGAGAAATATTGGAGTGAGTTCTGTTTTGAAGGCCTTGTAGAATTCTGCGGTGAATCCATCTGGACCTGGGCTTTTCTTGGATGGGAGATCATTTATTGCTGTTTCTATTTCAATACTGGATATGGGTCTGTTTAGAAGGTTTAAGTCTTCATAGTTGAGTTTGGGGCTATCAATTTTTTCTAGGAAATCATCCATTTCTTCCAAGTTCTCGAATTTGTTGGCATAAAGGTTTGCAAAATAGTCCCTTATTATTTTCTGAATTTCGGTTATTTCTGTGGTGATGCTACCTGTTTCATCTCTTATCTTGTTTATTTGAGTGTGCTGCCTTCGTTCTTTGGTCAGGTTTGCCAGGGGTCTGTCTATCTTGTTGATTTTTTCAAAGAACCAACTCTTTGTTTTGTTGATTCTTTCGATGGTTTTTTTCGTCTCTAATTGTTTTAATTCTGATTTTATTTTAATTATTTGCTTCCGTCTATTGACTTGGGGTTTGGCTTGCTGTTCTCTCTCCAGAAAATTAAGGTGCTTCCTCAAATTACTGAGTTGCTGTTTCTCCAGTTTGTTGATGTATGTACTCAGAGATATAAATTTTCCTCTGAGTACTGCCTTTGCTGTGTCCCAAAGGAGCTGGTACTTTGTGACCTCAACTTGGTTGAAGTCCATAAACATTTGAATTTCTGTTTTAATTTCTTCAATGATCCACTGATGGTTCAGCAGTGTGTTCTTTAGTCTCCATGAATTGTGGGATTTTCTGTGGTGGCTGAATGAGTTGAGCTCTAATTTTATTCCATTGTGGTCTGAAAGAATGCAGGGAATGATTTTGATACTTCTGAATTTGTACAGATTTTCTTTGTGCCCTAAGATGTGATCTATTTTGGAGAATGTTCCGTGTGCTGCCGAAAAGAATGTGTATTCTGTCCTTGCTGGGTGGAATATTCTGTAGATGTCGATTAAGTCTAGTTGGTCTATGCAATTGTTTAGTTCTGTGGTTTCTTTGTTCAGTTTTTGGCGTGTTGATCTGTCCAGAGGTGATAGTGGAGTGTTAAAGTCCCCCACTATCATTGTGTTTGGGTCTATGAATGTTTTTAGAGCAAGTAGTGTTTGTTTGATGAAGTTGGGTACTCCTGCATTTGGCGTGTAGATATTTAGGATGGTTAGTTCTTCCTGTTGGAGAGATCCTTTTACTAGTATGTAGTAACCTTCTTTGTCTCTTCTTACCTTTTTTAATTTGAAGTCAATTTTGTCTGATACTAGGATTGAAACTCCAGCCTGCTTATGGGGGCCATTTGCTTGATAGATTTGTTTCCAGCCTTTCACTTTTAGAAGATGTTTGCTTTTGCTGGATAGATGTGTCTCTTGGAGACAGCAGAAAGATGGATCTTGATTTTTGATCCAAGTTATGAGCCTATGTCGTTTGATTGGAGAATTAAGTCCATTAATGTTGACAGTTAGGATTGAGAGGTGATCGTTTGTTCCTTTCATTATCACTGTCTTGTTTAAAACTGTGTCTTCCCATTTCTTGATCTAGTGTTTACTAATTAGGGTTCATTTCTCTGTCTGTGTTGGGATCTTGATTATTTTCCCTGTATAGTACATCTTTAAGGATTTTGTGTAAAGCTGGTTTGGTGGAGATATATTGTTTCAGTTTTTCCTTATTGTGGAAGACTTTTATTTGACCTTCGGCTATGAAGGAGAGTTTGGCTGGGTACAGAATTCTTGGTTGGTAGTTATTTTTATTTAGAGTTTGGTATACTTCATTCCAGGCTCTCCTTGCTTTCATGGTCTCTGCTGAGAAGTCTGGGCAGATTATGATTGCTTTTCCTTTATATGTGATCGTTTTCTTTGCCCTAACAGCTTTGAGTATTTTTTCCTTGCACTCTGCTGAAGCTGTTTTGATCACAATGTGTCGGTGGTAAGTCATATTCTGGTCTGGTCGATTTGGGGTTCTAAATGCTTCTTGTATCTGTATAGGCCTTTCCTTCTGGATGTTTGGGAAGTTCTCAGCTAATATTCTGTTAAATAGGTTGCCTATCCCATTAACCTCTTTCTCCAAGTTTTCCTCAATACCTATTATCCTTAAATTGGGCTTCCTGATTGTGTCTTGAATCTCCTGTAGCGATCTGTTTTGTTGCTTGGACTGGATTTGTATTGATTTTTTATCTTTCTCCATAGAATCTAAGGAATTTTCAGCTCCTGAGATTCGATCCTCTGCTTCAGTTAGTCGGGACTGTAGGCTAGCTACTTGATTTCGAATCTCTTTTCCTTCTGACTGGTCTTTCCTGATGATTTCCATGTCATTTCTTAGGTCCTGTATGGACTTCTTTACTTCATTAACTTCATTACTTTGGTTTTGAGTGTTGTCTCTCAAATCTTTAAGTTGGGTAGCTATCTTTACATTTGACTCTTGAAGCTCACTTATCTTTCTATTTGTAGATGCCATGAAATTCTCCATTAATTTTTGCTTTGCCTCCTCATGCTCTAACATAATTGACTGAAGTGATTCAAACTTTTCATTTATCAGTAAACTTTGTAGAGCATTTTGGGGGTTTTCTTCTATGTTTTTGATTGACTGCTCTGCTTCCTGCTTGTTTTGGGTGGGGGATAAGACTTCATCATTTGCCATCTTTCTTGTGTTTCTTCTGCCCATTTGAATTGGGAATGCCAGTCTACCAGCACCTGTGAGCACTGTTTAAGACCCAAAGCAGCCCTTACCAAGCACTGTTGTGTAAATCTTACAATTTCACAATTATATACAGATAACTTGTATACCTGTCCATAAAGTTAGAATTGGTGTTCCTAAAGAATACAATTTCAATATAACATCTGATCCTGGGCCCTGTATTCAGTAGTTACTTATTTACTGTTACAACCTTATACGCAATTCTTGTTTTTATATTAAGTTCTTTTAGGACTGGCTTTCTCTATGAACCCCTTTGATTCACTCGTATTAAGCTGGTATATCCTCTATCCAATAACCAGGAGTCAATGGAGCCTGGAGGTCCAGGCAGTAAGTCAGGGGGGTAAGTTGGAGGTAGTAAAGAGAATAGAGTAAAGTGTATTGCGGGGGTGGTGGTGATTTTGGTTTAGTTTCAGTGACGTGGAAATGTGGAGAAGAGTAGAATCAGTAGAAAGCACATTGATAAAATGACAGACACTGGAGAGTTAGCAGAAAAGGGTGTGGGTGTTATTTATAGGAAAGTAATTTTTAAAGGAAGAGGACGCAACGAGAGAAATGAAGTAAAAATACTGGAAGACAGATGCACAAAACAGAGAAAAATTATTTAACAAGGAAGCATAAGTAAATAAAAAGGAAAATAACAGAAAAGGGACAACCCAAGCAAATAAACAAACAAACACAAAAAAAAACTTGATAAAACAAACCAGTAAAAATGGAAAACAAACAAAAAAAAAAAACAGCCAATGATGTTTCAGGTGTGAAAAAATTTAAAAGAAAAGTTAAAAAAAATGTTTGAAAAGAAAAAGAAACCAGTTTCTGGTTTCTCTGCAATGGACTGCAGTGTATTTTCCTGAATGGCTGGTTTGACTTGATTTCAGTTGGCAAGGGGTGGATCTGTTCTAACCTTCTCCCCTGTTGGTGCAATCGTGGGTCTCTGAGGTTCGCACAGCTTGCAGGCAGGCCTTGGGCGTCCTCTGTCGATGGGGACGTGGGCAGTCACAGGAACTGTGGCTCCTCTGTCTGCTGTGGGGCCGTTGCCTTTGATGCCTGGACTTGACTAGACTGTGAAGTCAGCAGAGCGTGGCGCCTCTGGCCTGTTTTGCTCCACTAAGAGTTGCTTGCCTGAGGGAGGCGGCCTCTTTGGCATAGGTAGCTATGGAATGCAGCTCCGTTTTGGGCTGGGAATTAGTTTCCTCTGTGACGGGACCGTTTAGCTGTCCCCGGAACTGTTTGTTCCTCCTTCTGTTGTTTCCGTGCCCCTGGTAGCTGCTTGCAGCTTTTGCTTTAAGTTTAGAAGTTCCGGCGGGGAGGGCGGGGCATCTCTGTATAATCCCCGGACTCGCCTCCCGCCAGGGCAGGGGGTGTTCTTCTGGGCGGAGCTGGTTCTCACTGATTCCGCCCCTCCTGCCCTTTTCAAAGATGGCTTTTTTGACCTCGCTTTCCCCAGGCCCGCTTCAGTTCCAGTCTGGTCTGACCCTATGCCAGTGGCAAAGATGGCGCTTTGCTCTGGCGGTGGGGACAGGGATGCCTTCCAGAAGCTGGACTGTGGGCACAAGTGAGGATAACTTTTGGGGTACTCACGCTGTCTCTGCGATGTCAGGTCCTCCGTGCTCGGCTGCCGTCTGGAGTATTTCTCGCTTTAGCTGCGCGGAGTGCGGGGGGCTGTGCCCGGCACTGTGCCGGAGCCGGCGCTGGCGCCGCGGCGGGACGCGGCCCGGAGCTCAAAACTGTGTTTTCAGACCAGCAAAGTCGATTTTTCCTTCCTGTTCAGAATCCCTGTACTGTTAGAACTTACTTTGGCTGTCTTTCTCGGAGAAACAATTTCTATGAGGTGAGAAACTACGATATCGGAGGGAGCTCTGCAGGGCTCAGCCGCTCCTCCGCCATCTTCCCCAGAAGTCTCTCTCCCTGTGTTTTCTTCCATTCCCCTCACACAAGTTATATAGTTAATTTTCAACATAGTGTCTAGTGAGTATGTCTCTGTTTCTTTCATGGTTTTGAGCATCACAGTTATTGATAGCATGTCTGAACCTGTTTCCTGGCTCTCCCATTTCACCCCTTGATCCCCATCTATCTACAACACCACAGTAATCAAGGGGATCTTTCTAAAACACGGTGCATCACGTTTCTAGCTAAAACTTTCCAATGTGTTCTTAGAATATTTGAAGTTAAATCTAAACTCTTTACTATGGTTAATAAAACTACACACAACTTCTTTACTGACTCTATATCATTTTTCCTTTAGGCTAGATAAAGTGTGAAATACCCTACACACACACATACACACACGCACACACACACACACACACACACACACACACACACACACAACTCCTTTAGTTTTTAGAAGAAAGTTTTAGAAGTTTGGCTGAAAGAGAGAAAAAAGCTGAGGAATTAAGATTAACAAACCTTCCCAAGAGCACCTAACTAGTAAGGCTTGCAGCTGCTTCACACCCAGTTTTCAACAATAACTAGCACTTACTACATATCTTCTGCTAGACACTGAATGAATGTCTTTGTATAAAGGTGCCCACTTAATAGGACATATGCCACATGATGATATTATTATTCTCAAATGGAGAAAAAAACTGGGACTCAAAGAAGTTAAGTAACTGGATTAAGTCACAGAAGTAGGAAATGGCAAAGCTAGAGTTTAAATAAACCCAGGAGAGTCCCACTTCATGCTGCTAACCCTAAGCATTTCCTCCTCCACATACTCCTGCTCTTCCTCTTCCTCTTATGCCACTCCTGCACCTCAAGCTCATAGCCTGGGAACTGTCCCTAGGCTTATTTTGAAAAGCTTAGGTTTTTTAATACATTTTATGCAAGTTTACTTAGGCTCATCTACCCTCCCCCTGCAAAATGAAAAAGTTCATATTATTCTGTATGAGTCAATACTTTGCTGAGATAAATTTTTTCAATACCATCTGTTTCATCAAATAAAATTCCTACTCTACATTAAAGATCAGCTATTGTATCATTCATAACATCTGTACAAATACAATTTCTAGATATGTAAGGGTGTTGGAAATTTTTATCTTTCATATATTATGTTCCTACAGCTTGTTTTATGCTGTATTTTGGAGTCCAACTGGAAGATAAATCTTTGCCCCTCTGTCGGAAGTACTTTCACGTACAACCAGTTTATGATTATAACTGTTGTAGTTCCTATCTCTTATATTTTTATAGTATTAACTCATTCCATGTTTGAAACCAAAAGACAATCGCTGTGCTATTTGTCTATGAAAGGTGATTGTGCACAGTTTAACATCTGGCAAGCAAATGAGAACCATGACTATTTCTGTTAACAGGAGGAATCCCAATCAGGGAAGTGACTTCAATTGAAAGGAAATATTTGGATAGGAGGAAGAGGGAAGAAAAGAAAAAGAGCAAGTAAAACTTGTCAAGGGACCACTGTGTTGGGAGCCTTTTCTCTAGACTTGGTGCATTGAAAAACTCCATTATGGAGGTATCATTCACATTCACACTTGAGCAAAACAGTATCAAAGACTATTATTCCACAGCTAATATGGTGAGATGGGAATGGGTCCCAGCTATCTCCTGCCATGAAATTGTGCAGCTTTCAGGCTAAAGCTAATTGGACAGAATATCTACTCTGTAGCATAGTGGAGAGGGAACAAAATGAGTCCCAGATTGGATAGTGAAGAGTGCCAACTTCACAAAAGAACCACTGAAGGAGGGTGGGAAGAGAGAAGAGCTGATGTGCAACAGTGATCAACAGCACAAAGGAGGAAAGATAATTTCAAAGGAAGGGTAGTTGAGAATGGTCAGCATTAGGAAGTTCAATCAATAAAAGAACAGGCTCTCCACCTGCTAATGCAATCACCATTAACCCAAAAAAGCATACAAATCACCATTAATGCCTTCTTCTCCCTCACCAATTAGTAGCAGGGTTCAAATGAATTCCCTTCCCAGGCCTTCCTTTCCATCCTTTCTGCCCTCACTCTACCTCAAACTTTTACTCCCCAGCTGAGAAACTTGTAGCCTGGTCTTATGGTTTCTAGTTGGTGCCCTGGTTTCACCCAGCTTCCTCTCTTCAAAATAGTTTCATGTGACTCTTCTGTGCAGAGTTCAAAAGGGATTTCTTCCCCCTTCAAAAATCCAGTATTTTTCCAGTCTTTCCACTCTCTAGACATCTTTTTACTTTTAAGCTGCTGTCCCATATGGCACTAACTAACCCTATGAGCTTTATCTGCTTGACTTGATCAGTGGCTGTGAGCTACTTGCTCTCTGACCTTTATTCTATCTGTACCTCAGTTTATCAGCTGCAAACATGGAAATAAATTTTTTAAGAAAAAATAGTGCTTATCCCCTATAATTAGAGAATACAACATGCAAAACTCTTGAAATATTGCCTGCCTGCACTATTAAGT
The DNA here is from genome assembly GCF_023159225.1 of Perognathus longimembris pacificus. Taxonomy (NCBI): domain Eukaryota; kingdom Metazoa; phylum Chordata; class Mammalia; order Rodentia; family Heteromyidae; genus Perognathus; species Perognathus longimembris. The sequence continues at coordinate 39,789,636 of NC_063173.1, read as the reverse complement.
ATTCAATGAATTTTAGCTATAATTGTATTAACTTTATGATTTTATAATTAACTTTTCAGCTAAAAATCATACAAAAAAACCCAACAACAACAAATAGGACCATGAACAATGTATTGGTACCAGGTAACATTTAGCCTCCATGTTATGCTTTTAGCCACTTTGCCATGATCCCAACAAACTGCCCAAGTTCTGCCTCTAAAAGGCTCTCCAGGTATTCTGACTATCTACTCTGAAGAGCCTGTCATACTTAAATTACTTATTCCTAAATATAGACATTCTAAATCCAATTACTACCCTTTCAGAAGCATTGTCGCTGAACTCTTTCTGAGAGCAATGGCCTACCAATTTGGAATATTTTTACTTTTTGTGTAATTCTTATTGATTTATTGCTTGTCATTTTTTTGCCAGTCCTGGGGCTTGAACTCAGGGACCTGGGCACTGTCACTGAGCTTGTTTTGCAGAAGGCTAGCATGCCAACAGTTGAGCCACAGCATCACTTCGGGCTTTTTCTGTTTACGTGGTACTGAAGAATCGAACCCAGGGCTTCGTGCCTGCTAGGCAAGCACTATACCACTAAGCCACATTCCCAGCCCTGATTGCTTGGGTAAACTTTTAAACTACTATATTTTCCTATCACTTTTAAGTCTACAAATCACTTTGAAATCCATCCGCTCCTTAGGTTTTATTTCCCTGACTATGAGTGCCTGCCCCAGGTGGCAGGAACTGCGATTTTGCTTGTCTATGTAACTATGCTCTGCCCAGGGCACTGCCAGGGAGCAGATTCCTAAACACAGGCAGATGTAGGGCATGGATTGTCCTATGCACGCAGCTTCACCCTCACTGAAGAAAGAAACAAACTACTTTTCAAGGAAGAAAAAAAAGTCAATTAAGGTTTTTAAGGATCTCACTTTTCCTCCAAGAAATAACTTTCCAACTTTCTAGCAAATCTCTTTTTATTTCAAATGTCTGATGCTGCAAATGGTCATCTCTGTCTTGATACATCTTAATGGCTAGCAAAGTGTGGGGAGGGGTAGTTGTCATAATGACCAAGAGAAATGTCTGTAGACAGACAATTTCTGTCACTGAGACAGAAGAGTTTTTCCTGTTCATCCATCTCTAGTTTGATTTAGTATAGTAAAGCCCCAAGGCAAAGTCAATTTATTTCAATTACAGAAGACATTGCTCTGGTTCTGACTCCGCAGGAATGGTACCAGTAATATGTCACCAACACTTGACCGTGGCTCAGTCTCAGCAACAGTTTGACAAAAGAAGAACCTCACCATTTGTTGACTGACACCAGTAGAGTCACATCAGTAATAAATAACAGTTCAGTCTCACTCATAGTTTTGTGTGCCTTAGGACTGGTGTTAAGATTGCCACAGAAATGAAATCAACTATGAGAGATATTCATGTGTAATTTTAAGTGCTTACATTCACATAAACAATTATTTAACATGTACACAGGCCAGTAGTTACTACCTATTTCCATTATTCATAGTTTTCTCTGGCATCTTTAACCAATTATTCCCATTATTTCCAAAATTAAAATTTAAAGAGGCAACTTCAGTCTGGTTTGGACAATGACACCATTCACTGGGAGACACAGGAGAAGAAGATGGGTCCGGGAGTGAGGTTAAATTCATCCTGAGCCATTCTGGACTTATAATGCCCAGCTAGACATGTGTGCTGCTGGCCAAATTCTTCTAAAAAGCTATCATCCCATTAAGCCCAGCACAAGATCGACAAACATCTTATTCACACTAATGCCTTCTGACTTCTGTGAGTCTGAGGTTCATATCTCTGATATTAGATAATCCATTGCACTGGAAGTTATAGAGACCATTCTTTGGCAGAGGAAAACGAGTATTTTCCAACTTTTAAATAGACTTGCTAAAAGGTAGATTTCTAATTTCTAGTTAAGCGATTTATAATGTCTTCTTGTAATAAGGCATATGTGAAGTAGGTTCAGATCCAGGTCTATGCATCATGCTCTAGTTCAAACACACTTGATATTTCCAATTTCAACCATGTCACCAAGATGGGGGGGAAATCATGATTTAGTATGCTGAGCAAAGTTCACTCACTGATCATCCCAGGATTTAATCAGAAAATGCTCAAGATTTCAAGGCAAATATGAGCTGTAGCTGCTCATCTCTCCTAGTTCTAATCTATTAACCTATTTGGTACCATTACAGAACCAGATCAGAGCATTCAACACAACCTAAAGTGTCAGACTAGCAATCTTATATGCAATAAAAAAAAGGCCAAAGGCAGATTTAAACATCATATGACATTGTGCTCCCATATGTGGGAGGTTGCAACAGCTTTCCTATAGTCCCATGCACTGTGAAAGACTGCATGCTAGTGTACCAAATCCAGGTACTAGCGTCCTGATTTTGCCCACCTCTGCTGGTATTTATGCTTCATCCCAAAGGTCAGAGTCTTCTGCCCTCAGCCCATTTGAGTACTTTTTTGGTTAGGGACTGGCTTTGTGTTCTTGGTCCTCTTTACATTAGAGGCCTGGGATGGGTTCAAAATCCATTAGGTACAATCAGGATTCGGGCTTGGGTCCTCCACCTTCATAGCCCAAGACACTTACAACCCTTGGGTGTGTTAGTAGAATAGTAATTACCTTCCACTGAGTGGAAGCCAGAGGGGCTTTTCCTAACCAAATACAAGGATGGGCTCAGAAATCCCCCAATTGAAAAGCTTTGTTTGGACAAATATTCAAATAACCTGTTTCATATTCTCTTTCACAATCAAACCAAAGACATTTATCGTGTGCTGTCCTACTTTGTGTGGCCAGTGTGATCTCAGCTATGGACACACTGGGTTCTGGCCTATGTTTCCATGGGGTGGAGTCTTGGCTCTCTGGTGACCTGTGTTGCAGGAGTCCCTGGTCTGATGGTCATGCTAGAGTCCATTCCTGATGACAGTCTTCAGTCAATGGGAATTCTGCCTTTCAGGCTCCTTGTATACACCTCTGGTCTTTGCTCATTGCTCTCATCAGCCCTTGGCTCCCTTGCCTAGCCCTGGTGCTTGAAGAGCCTCTACTCAATACCTCATGTGCTTAGGCTTAAGTCATTAGTAGAACTAGATCCAGTTCTTATTTCCAAGTACTGGAGGGAATTATGAGGTTCCAGAAAGAAGATTCTGAAACATCTACGAATCCCTTAGCCTCTTCCAGCACCTGTCACCATAGAACTCTGCCCTGGTCTCCTGAAAGCCATTAGGGCCGCTTCAGACATTCTGTTTTTTGCCCTCTCCATAGTCTGTATCTGTTAATGTGGATAGAGGCCTAGCAACCTGCCAAAGCAGAGCATGAAGAGATTGGCAGTGTGTCTCGTTGTTCCCATGGAGAAGGAGGCCAAGTAGCTGAACACTTTCTTTTTCTTTTCCTCCTGAGAAATTGGGTGGAATGAACTGGCCCCTAGGTGGGTCTACCATGAAAAGACCTCACAAACATCTAGGCTTGTGGAGTCAAGAAGTCTTAAGAGACAGGGAATTCTTTCAAAATATTTAACATGTCTTCAAAGAAGCAGGGGAATTTGCAAGGTTCAGGTGCCATCTTAATTTCCAGCCTTTTAAGCCTGATAGAGGCCAAAGGTCTGCTGAGCTTAGTATGCATTTAAAAAGTCTTTCCTGGCAGCTTGGAGTGAGACTTAGTGATTGAGGACTTGACTAGCATGCATAAAGCCCTGTGCTTGATTCCCCAGTACCAGATAAACAGAAAAAGGTGGAAGTAATTCTGTGGATCAAATGGTAGAGCACTAGATTGATCACAGAGAGGCTCAGCGACAGAGCCCAGACCCTCAGTTCAAGTCCCAGTACCGGCCAAAAATCTTTCCTAGTAGTCACAAATGTGCTCAGTCAGGCACCAAGCCAATATAGCTGTCACTAGGACTAAAGGTGGTTCAGTACAATCTTGGCTGCTTGAACTAAGATATTCTCTCTCTACAGAAGGTCATCATGCTCCTATCAAGTGAAATTAAAACCCTGTGGGAGCTACTAAATACATATTTTGAGAACTTCAGTTCACAAGCCCTTCCCCATCCTTCAATTGCTGGTCACATTGAAGACTAGAGCCTCAGACCAGAACGCAGGAAATTGAGAGGCACATTTCCCCCTTGCTAGAAGAACAGTGGCTGAGTTGTTTGTGGCCTGAACAGGGTCATGGTCAAGGGACAGGTTCACAAGGAGCTTGAGAATTCAGTGGAGTGCATGATACAGGTCTAGCAGGTCTGGTAGCCTAATGCCTGAGTCCCTGCCCCTGCCTCCAGGAATTCATAGGAGCCTATTACATGGATCTGCAGGTGGAGTTTCACCTCTATGAGTTTTCACAGCAAGATGCCAAAGATGACACCAGTTAGCCTCAGTATCCATTGTTCAAGAGCAACAAGCGAGAGCCTATACTCTTGTGTTGGCCCAAAGGTTCACTAAAGGAATGATTGTGGGATGGCACGCCAGGGAATTTTCTGACTTCAGAGAGAAATAGGAGTTCTCAGCACCCACGGTGGCCATTTGAACATGCCTACAATGTTCAAACACAGCACCTCACAGTAAAGGGCATCCTGTAAAGTAGCCACAGGAGCCTTTGCTTCATTTCTAGTTACTTGGCATTTTCTCTGGCTTTGGACACTGGATGGACTGATGCAGTACTGTGTGGCCAGAGGATTGTATAGATTCTATGCGGTGCTGCTGTCTCCATGCACCTTAGGGTGGAGCCTCATTCTGGGTGTGGAGCTTGGTTTGGGATTCTTGTGCCCGATTCTGTACAGGGAAAACAAGTCTTGTTCTCAGGGTTGTTTTCAAAATATTGGTTGGAAAGGGGATTCTCAATTTGAGGGTTGAGACAGATGAATTCAGATGGTGGTTCTTGATCTACTAACATTGGGAACATGGTATCTAATTTTTGGTTGTGGCTTATATTTACAAATATTGGAAAAAATACAGTGAACTTTCTCAATTCATAGAAACCTTTTCTCATAAGACATGTATGACATCACACATCTTTTGAATATGTAATTGATACATATATATAATAACGCATACATTATTTCTTTTACACATTCTCAAGTGGAAAATTAGCAAAGTGGGCAGTGTCCTTGGTTTGCTGCCTTGAAAGGTAAATTTCTATGAACAGCTTATAAAGATGAAACACATAGAAATGCTACAGATCCTACTGTAGACCTATGTACATGGGTGAGAAAAACCCCTTTTCCATCAACGTATATTGCTTAAAAGTTCCTGCTTTGGCTTGGTGCCTTGGGTCTTTAGGAAAACTGGAACTGGTTTGGGATAAAGGATTTGTAAAATGTAAGGTTTTATGTTAAACTGGGTTTTCAAGATGGAGTTATGCCACACCCTAGACTGTTGTAGAAATAACAGGGCTTGGGCATATTTTGAGATTATATGTGAACTGTTCATCTTACTTGAAAATCTACCTCAGGCACATTTTATCCTATTTGAACTAGCCAGTCATAGCAGAGCAGATTGAAAACCTGAGCTCAACCAATCTGAGCAGAGGGGCAGAGCCTCCTTCTGTGTGAGGGACAAATATCGGGAAGAACGGTTGCTCTGTTGCCAATTTTTGGCTAGTGTGAACCCTTGTGTGTGGAAGTAAACTTTGCTTGGCTCAGAATTTATTTTTGTCTCAATACATGTGACTGCAATGCTTCGTGGAGAATGTATTTATAACACATGGTAGAATAAAGGAAGGCCTCTGTAACATAGGTGATAGTTCACAAAAGGAGCTACTGATTGAATAAAAATGCAGATGATCAAAGCTGCATGTGTGTACCAAGGAAAAATCTGGGATTCTCCTAAGAGATGGATCTACAAATATCTCAGCCTTTCCGTTAAATTGGCACCCTTGATAGTAGCCATAGTCTTGTATTGAAGCAGACAAACTTACCCTCCAGATGAAAGGATTTTCCTGCATCCAGTTCCTGGAATGTGGATCTGGTGCAAACTAGGTGGGTCTAGTGGAATTGCTAGCAGGCAGCTCACAAAGCATTACTTTAAATGATGCAGAATTGGTAGTAATTGGATTCTTGTGACTGCAAAGGGAGGGCATTGCCTAGCTCGAGGGGCCCTGGTGATCTAAGAGGCTCTGCTGTAAGAGGATGAGGCATGGCTGCTATGCAATAGCACTCTAGTTTCTTCCTTCTACTGGGGTGCTGCCTGTGCCACTCCACTGTGAAGACAGACTGAATTGTAAACAGCTTTGAAGTTGAATTGCTACTAGATTCCATAAGCTGTCTTCTAGATGGGGGTCTGTTAATGCATAATAAAGCTCTTGGTTCAAAGAAAGGGTTTGTGAGCCCAATATGAGTGCTTATAGCCGGGAACAAGAATTCAGGTTAGTCTGAAAATGTTCCAGTGTAGAAGAGACGATAATCTCAGGACAACGTCATAAATACAGTGATGGAGGCATCAAGTGGGTGAGTTATAGCAGAGGGAAAATATCTTCTACAGATTTTAGATGGTACACTATACTAGGTTTTAGGTTGCAAAAACTGCTTTACCTCCACAAAGATAATTAGCTCAGATAGAGTTCTGGTGGTAAAGTGGCCATTGAAGAGTATACAGATGAGTCAGGATAACTTCAGCTGCCAGATCTGTAACATTCCACTCTCAGGAACTTCTAATCTGTCCACAGGATCCTCCCAAATGTGAAGACAGAAACCCACTCCCTTTAAAATCAGGAGCAAGACAGGGATGTCTGCTCTCTCCTCTCCTCTACAACATAGTACTAGAATCCCTAGCCAGAGCAATTAGACAAGAAGAAAACATAAAGGGGATCCAAATAGGAAAATATGAAGCTAAAGTTTCTTTCTTCAGAGATGACATGATCCTATACCTAAAGAACCCCATAGACTCTACTCCCAACCTACTAGAGCTGATCCAAAACTTTGGCAAAGTAGCAGGACATAAAATAAACCCTCAAAAACCAATGGCCTTTCTATATACCAATGACCAGAAGACCAAGGCCGAAATCAGGAAAGCAACCCTTTTGCAATAGCCTCAGAAAAAAACATAAAATACATAGGAATAAATTTAACTACAGAAGTGAAAGACCTCTATGATGAGACCTTTAAAAACAAAATTTAGGCAGAACTAAGGAAATGGGAAAACCTCCCATGCTCCTGGATTGGGTGGATTAATATAGTCAAAATGGCAATATTGCCAAAGGCTATCTACAAATTCAATGCAATATCCATTAATATCCCAACAACATTTTTAATGAAATAGAGGAAGCAATCCAGAAATTCATATGGAATAGTAAAAGAACGCGAATAGCAAAAACAATCCTAAGCAGAAAGAACAATGCTGGAGGAATTAAATACCAAACTTCAAGCTCTCTTATAAAGCTATAGTAATTAAAAACATCTTGGTATTGGCACAGGAACAGGCCTGAAGACCAATGGAACAGAACTGAAGACCCAGAAATGAACCTGCAGAACTATGCCTACTTAATCTTTGATAAAGGAGCTAAACAAAAAAAGGATAGAGGAAAGATAGCCTCTTTAACAAATGGTGCTGGCCAAACTGGCTCCACACCTGCAACAAACTAAAACTAGATCCTGATATATCACCCTGCCCCAAAGACAGAACTTCTGTTTCAAGGGAAGTGCTTCCAGTCTGCATTTCCCTGGTGTTCTACATCATGGCCACCAGGTGGTACCAAATGGTTCCCTTCAGCTAGTGGCCAAACAGCAAGGACGGAATGGGCTAAGGGCTCTGAGGGGACTGTCTTTTGGATGGATTTGAGGAGGATAGGAGGGAGGTTTGATATGCTTTGCTTTTCCTTTCTGTAGGAGAGTCTTTATTCTGTGTTAACTACCATATTCTATTTCCTAATCCCAGATAATTTAGAAACACAGGTGACTCCTGTTTTTTGGTGGAAGCCTGGCTAATGAGCAGGGCAGTCTACTCACAGGAACCTCGCCACATCCCTTGGGCCACTCTCTGCCCCCAGTCTGGTGTTGTACACTCAGCACACAAACTGTCCACTCCGTGTCATTAAGAAGTTTGTGTTGGTTAGTTGTGACCTTAAGAACAATTCTGTCTTTGAATTTATAATACTTAAAACTTCCAAAGTTTGGCTTAGGAACTATAATTTCAAAACCTCAATGGGTCAAAAGCAAAGGTAAATTAAGGGAAGGGAGGATGCAATGCTAAAGGATACACTCTGAAGGTGCTTGCCATGCACCTTGATCACATCTCCCTCGAGTTCCTTGGAGAAAATTCCTTCCCAGCCACCTTGACAGAGAACTTGTCCTTCTCCATTGGTATCACTCAACTGGGTGTGTGCTGCTGCTGTTCTTGCTTGTCTCTCCTCAAAGATCCATCCTTGTAGACCACGTAGGCACCAAAGCATGTCTAGCTTGGCACAATATTTCCCTGTACTTGACTCCACTAAATTCCAAGGCTACAGAATCCTACCCAGGAAAAGCTCAGGCAACAGCTGGAAGGATGGGACTTCCGCATGTCACCTCTGTCTGCACTGCTGGGCAGAATTGGCAGGAAGAGGAGCAAGGAAGTGAACTAAGAGAAACAGCAGTGGAAGGTGGAGGTGCTTTGCAATAAATTGAGAATTCCGTTCTGTTTATTCATACCCTTAACCACCTTTGCCAGTGTGAAAACTTGGGTTCTCTAGTTATGAGACTCTCACCCCACCTGTGACTGTAGCCTAAGAAATGGTATGAAAAACCCAAACCACTCAAACAGCTGAATCCCAGGAAATCATCTTGGCTCATAACGAACTGGCTCTTTTTTGGCAACTTCACTTCAGCGGATTATAGTCATTAAATGGGGAAATGTTTGTCTGCTTACCATTTTGTTTTAGAATTACCCAAGACTCTCCAGTCTTATCTAAAAACGTTTTGGGAAAGCACTATCTTGATCGAGAATGTCTTGTTAGTTTGGGAGACTGACATACTTGAATATTTGCTTCATTTTGAAGCTGATGCTCAGGAAAGCTATGTCAACATTCTGTGCCCTGGCTAGAAGGAGTTGCCTGTCATAACTGATGGGATAGGTATCCCTGGTGACTGCTATTGAAGTGCTGTACCATAGTATTTTCAGGACACCATCGTGGGGGTAGGCTATAGGTATACCACACTGTTGGTGTTGGGACTTTTGTGTCCTTGAATTTGTCCTGTACAATTAAATAATCCTTATGTCTATTGTCACTAAAGCTAGGTTCTGGACAATTTCATGGGCATCTCTGAATTCAGACTCTATGCTGTATAATCCTGACCTGAGGCCTCTTGGTTAAATGCTTCTGTCCTCTTTGTATTCTTTCCAGTAATATTGCAGACCAGCTCTGCCAAAAGCTATGCACTTGTGGATTCAGAATCTAAGCTTCATTTGTGTTTTCCTACCAGAGGACAGACATAATCTGTAAGTGATGGAAAGGTTAAACCTGAAGGTATTGTCTCGATGAAAACCCATCTTGCTTCTGGAGCAAAAATTGATCAAGAATCAAAATTTCATTGGAAACTGAAGGTGGATATTGTTTAATACTGCAGTGGTCGAGAACACCAGGGATGTTCAGGATATTGATCAAAAGGATCCACCTTGCATGAGAGTGAATGAATGTGGGCAGATGACCAGAAAGGACAGGCTCCATCAGATTTGTGTTTCTACAGAAAATGCCTATAAATGGGCTACAGAATTTTGGTCATGGTAACCTAAGCGTCTACAGACTTGTCCTTGTTGAAGGAAGAGCTGGTGAATCTGGAGAAGTTGACTTGGAAGTCATATACTGCTTGCTCTATTTGAGCAAGTAAGTGGGGTGGGCTGTCCTAAAATAGACCCAGTTCCCTTGACTTGGGCATGAGGGATGAGATTGAACCCAGGAGGTCCATCTCTGATCAAGAATTTTCTGCGGAGACAAATGGGTTTAGGCCTTCTTAAGGTCTGGGTTTAGTGTGCTTGCTGTCCTGCATTGTTCCTTCATCTCATCTTGAGCTGGTGAGCAGGTTCTATTTCCATTCCCTAATTAGAAATGTTAGGCCGCTGCTTACCTTAGGAATGGCATAGGTCAAGCTGGAAAGCAGAGTAGTATTTCACAAAACCGGTATGGAGATACACAGTATCTAGATCTTCATGTGATCTAGGAAATAACAGGGGTGGTTTGGGAGACTGCTGACATCATTGAAACAGAATCACCCCTAAATCCATCAAAGCTGAAAATCAACCTACTAATGTGTTATAAACACCTCTGTTCCTCTGGTTTGTACCAGACTTTTTTTGCCTGCTTTTTATATCCAGAAAAGTAGAGGCAAGAAGCCAGACAATGTGGCTGGATATCTTAAGTCATTTTTCCCCAGACTTTTTTAAACTAGAGATAAATTGGGCTTGTTGAGCATTTTCCTTTCACTTTCTTCCTATCTGGGGTATGGCTACTGGCAGTCCTGGGTTATTGCTGTGGGGTACTTAGTAGTTTCTATGGAACTTCTTACCTGAAGAAGTCTACTGCTACCTAACCGCACCCCGGAGCAGGACTGAGTGCAGCACCCTGGCTGAGGACTGAGTGCAGCACCCAGTGCAGGACTGAGCACAGAACCCGGGATTCTGATCCAATCCAGGCCCAGGACTAAGCGCAGCACCCAGGATCCTGATCTAACACAGGCCCAGGACTGAGTGCATCACCCGGGATCCTGATCTAATAATCCACACCCAAGGACTAAGTGCAGCACCCAGCACAGGATTGAGCACAGCACCCAGGATCCTGATCTCATCCAGACCCAGGACTGAGTGCAGCACCCAGTGCGGGACTAAGCACAGCACCTGGAATCCTGATCTCATCCAGACTGAGGACTGAGCACAGCACCCAGGATCCTGATCGAATGCAGACTGAGGAAAGAGCACAGCACCTGGGAGCAGGACTGAGTGCAGAATCCCGGAGCAGGACTCAGCGCAGTACCTGGGATCCTGATCGAATCCAGGAGAAGGACTGAGCACAGCACCTGGGAGCAGGACTGAGTGCAGGACCCAGGACAAGCACTGAGTGCAGCACCCAGGCCGAGGACTGAGCGCAGCACCCAGGACCAAGATTCAGTGCAGCACCTGGGATCCTGATCTAATCCAGACTGAGGACTGAGAACAGCACCCTAGACCAGGACTGAGCCCAGTACTCGGGAGCCTGATCTCATCCAGGCGAAGGACAGAATGCAACCGCCGGGTCAGGGACTGAGCACAGCATCCAGCACAGGACTAAGGACAGCACCTGCGATCCTGATCCAATCCAGGCCCAGGACTAAGTGCAGCACCCAGGATCCTGATCTAACCCAGGCCCAGGACTGAGTGCAGCACAAGGGATCCTGATCTAAAAATCCACACCCAAGTACTAAGTGTAGCACCCAGCCCAGGACTGAGCACAGCACCCAGGATCTGGTTCTAATCCAGGCCCAGGACTGAGTGCAGCACCCAGCGCAGGACTAAGCACAGCACCTGGAATCCTGATCTCATCCAGGCTGAGGACTGAGCACAGCACCCGGGACCAGGACTGAGCACAACATCCCAGAGCAGGACACAGTGCAGCACCTGGGATCCTGATCGAATACAGGAGGAGGACTGATCACAGCACCCGGGACCAAGACTCAGCACAGCACCCTGGAGCAGGACTCAGCGCAGCACCCGGGATCCTAATTGAATCCAGGAGGAGGACTGAGCACAGCATCCGGGAGCAGGACTGAGGGCAGCACCCAGCGTAGGAATAAGCACAGCACCCAGGAGAAGGATTGAGCACAGGACTCAGAGGACTAAGCGCAGCACCCGGGATCCTGATCTCATCCAGACTGAGGACTAAGTGCAGCACCTAGGACCAGGACTGAGCCCAGTACCCGGGAGCCTAATCTCATCCAGGCCAAAGACAGAACGCAGCCGCTGGGCCAGGGCATGAGCGCTGCATCCAGCACGGGATTAAGCACAGCACCTGGGATCCTGATCTAATCCAGACTGAGGACTGAGCACAGCACCCGGGAGCCTGATCTCATCCAGGCCCAGGCCTCAGCACAGCACCTGGGATCCCGAATGAATCCAGGCCCAGGGCTGAGCACAGCACCGGGGATCCTGATTGAATCCAGGCCTGAGATTAAGCGCAGGACCCAGGCCCAGGACTAAGTGCAGTAACAGGATCCTGATCTAATCCAGGGTTAGGACTGAGCGCAGCACCCGTGACCAGGATAGAATGCAGCACCCAGCTGGGGACTAAGCATGCACCTGGGAGCCTGACCTAATCCAGACTGAGGACTAAGTGCAGCACCCGCGACCAGGATAGAAGCAGCACCCAGCGGGGGACTAATCATGCACCCGGGAGCCTGACCTAATCCAGACTGAGGACTAAGTGCAGCACCCAGTCCCAGGCCTAAGCCCAGCACCCAGGATCCTGAGCTAATAATTCAGACCAAAGGACGGAGTGCAGCACCCAGGATCATGATCTAATCCAGGCTGGGGACTAAGTGCAGCACCCAGGATCCTGATCTAATAATTCAGGCCCAAGGACAAAGCACAGCACCCAGGACCAGGACTGAGCGCAGCACCCGAACTGTGATCTAATCCAAACTGAGGACTGAGCGCAGCACCCAGGAGCAGGACTGAGCGCAGCACCCAGGACCAGGACTGAGCACAGCACCCGGGATCCTGATCTAATCCAGGATTAGGACTGAGCGGAGCACCTGGGACCAGGACTGAGGGCAGCACCTAGCGTGGGACTAAGCCCAGCACCCGGGAGCCTGATCTAATAAAGACTGATGACTAAGCATAGCACCCAGGCACAGGACTAAGCCCAGCACCTGTGATCCTGATGGAATCCAGGAACTGGATAAAGCACAGCACCCAGAATCCTGATCTAATAATTCTGGCCCAAGGACTAAGCACAGCACCCAGGACCAGGACTGAGCCCAGTACCCGGGAGCCTGATCTCATCCACGCCAAGGACTGAACCCAGGAGCCGGGCCAGGGACTGAGCGCAGCATCCAGCATGGGACTAAGCACAGCACCTGGAATCCTGATCTAATCCAGATTGAGGACTGAGTGCAGCATCCGGGAGCAGGACTGAGCAAAGCACCCGGGAGCCTGATCTCATCCAGGCCCAGGACTCAGCACACCACCTGGGATCCTGATTGAATCCAGGTCCAGGGCTGAGCAAAGCACCCAGCATCCTGACCTAATAATTCAATCCCGAGGACTGAGTGTAGCACCCGGGATCCTGATCTAATCCAGGCTGGGGACTAAGTGAAGCACCCAGGATCCTGATCTAATAATTCAGGCCCAAGGACTAAGCACAGAACCCAGGACCAGGACTGAGCACAGCACCCGAATCGTGATCTAATTCAGAATGAGGACTGAGCGCAGCACCTGGGAGCAGGATTGAGCGCAGAACACAGGACCAGGACTGAGCACAGCACCTGTGACAAGGACTAAGCGAAGCACCCAGGAACCTGATCTAATCTAAGATTAGAACTAAGTGCAGCACCTGGGACCAGTACTGAGCCCAGTACCCGGGAGCTTGATCTCATCCAGGCCAAGGACAGAACGCAGCCGCTGGGCCAGGAACTGAGCACAGCATCCAGCACAAGACTAAGCACAGCACCTGGGATCCTGATCCATTCCAGGCCCAGGACTCAGCGCAGCACCCAGGATCCTGATCTAACCCAGGCCCAGGACTGAGTGCAGCACATGGGATCCTGATCTAATAATCCACACCCAAGTACTAAGGATAGCACCCAGCCCAGGACTGAGCACAGCACCCAGGATCCTGATCTAATCCAGGCCCAGGACTGAGTGCAGCACACAGCACAGGACTAAGCACAGCACCTGGAAAACTGATCTCATCCAGGCTGAGGACTGAGCGCAGCACCCGGGTCAAGGACTGAGCACAGCACCCGGGATCCTGATCGAATACAGACTGACGAATGAGCACAGCACCCGGGACAAGGACTGAGCGCAGCATCCCGGAGCAGGACACAGTGAAGCACCCGGGATCCTTCTCAAATCCAGGGGGAGTACTGAGCACAGCACCCGGGAGCAGGACTGAGTGCAGCACCCAACATAGGAATAAGCACAGCACCCGGGAGAAGGATTGAGCACAGGACCTGTAACGAGGACTGAACACAGCACCCAGGACCAGAACTCAGTGCAGCACCCAGGATCCTGATCTCATCCAGACTGAGGACTAAGTGCAGCACCCAGGACCAGAAGTGAGCCCAGTATGCAGGATCCTAATCTCATCCCTGCAAAAGACAGAACGCAGCTTCCAGGCCAGGGCATGAGTGCAGCATCCAGCACGGGATTAAGCACAGCACCTGGGATCCTGATCTAATCCAGACTGAGGCCTGAGCACAGCACCCGGGAGCCTGATCTCATCCAGGCCCAGGCCTCAGCACAGCACCTGGGATCCCGAATGAATCCAGGCCCAGGGTTGAGCACAGCACCAGAGATCCTGATCGAATCCAGACCTGAGATTAAGCACAGGACCCAGGCCCAGGACTAAGTGCAGCAACAGGATCCTGATCTAATCCAGGATAAGGACTGAGCGCAGCACCCGCGACCAGGATAGAATGCAGCACCCAGTGGGGGACTAATCATACACCTGGGAGCCTGACCTAATCCAGACTGAGGACTAAGTGCAACACCCAGGCCCATGACTAAACCCAGCACGTGCACCAGTGATCCTGATGGAATCTAGGCCCAGGGCAAAGCACAGCACCCAGGATCCTGATCTATTCCAGGCTGGGGACTAAGCGCAGCACCCAGGATCCTGAGCTAATAATTTGGGCACAAGGACTAAGCACAGCACTCAGGTGCAAGGACTGAGCGCAGCACCTAGAATTGTGATCTAATCCAGACTGAGGACTGAGCACAGCACCTAGGAGCAGGACTGAGTGCAGCACCCAGGACCAGGACTGAGCGCAGCACCTGGGATGAGGACTAAGCACAGCACCCAGATCCTGATCTAATCCAGGATAAGGACTGAGCACAGCACCCAGGGTGGGACTAAGCCCAGCACCCGGGAGCCTGATCTAATCCAGACTGAGGACTAAGCAGAGCACCAGGCCCAGGACTAAGCCCAGCACCTGTGATCCTGATGGAATCCAGGCCCAGCACAAAGCACAGCACCCAGGATCCTGAGCTAATAATTCAGGCCCAAGGACTGAGTGCAGCACCCGGGATCATGATCTAATCCAGGCTGGGGACTAAGCGCAGCACCCAGGATCCTGATCTAATATTTTGGGCCCAAGGACTAAGCACAGCACACAGGAGCAGGACTGAGCGCAGCACCCGAATCGGGATCTAATTCAGAATGAGGATGGAGCACAGCACCTGGGAGCAGGATTGAGCGCAGCACCCAGGACCAGGACTGAGCACAGCACCTGGAAGGAGGACTAAGCGCAGCACCCGGGATCCTGATCTTATCCTGGCCGAGGACTGTGTGCATCACCTGGGTTGAGGACAAAGCACAGCACCTGGGAGCAGGACTGAGCGAAGCATCCAGGACGAGGACTGCATGCAGCACCCGGGCGAAGGACTGAGCCCAGCACCCAGGCCCAGGACTAAGCACAGCACCCGTGATCCTGATCTACTCCAAGCTGCAGCACTAAGCACAGCACCCAGGATCCTGAGCTAATCCAGGCTGAGGACTAAGCGCAGCACCCGGGATCCTGATCGAATCCAGGCCCAGGACTCTGTGCAGCACCCCGGCCCAGGAATAAGTGCAGCACCCAGGATCCTGATCCAATCCAGGCCCAGGACTAAGCGCAGCACCCAGCATCCTGATCTAACCCAGGCCCAGGACAGAGGGCAGTCCCCGGGATCCTGATCTAATAATCCACACCCAAGTACTAAATGCAGCACCCAGCCCAGGACTGAGCACAGCACCCAGGATCATGATCTAATCCAGGCCCAGGATTTAGTGCAGCACCCAGTGCGGGACTAAGCACAGCACCTAGCACCTGGAATCCTGATTTCATCCAGGCTGAGGACTGAGTGCAGCACCCAGGAGCAGCACTGAGCATAGCACCCGGGATCCTGATCAAATCCAGGAGGAGGACTGAGCACAGCACCCAGTACAAGGACTCAGCACAGCACCCTGGAGCAGGACTCAGTGCAGCACCTGGGATCCTGATGGAATGCAGGAGGAAGACTGAGCACAGCACCTGGGAGCAGGACTGAGCGCAGGACCCGGGAAGTGGACTAAGCACAGCACCCAGCACGGGATTAAGCACAGCACCTGGGATCCTGATCTAATCCAGACTGAAGACTGAGCACAGCACCTGGGAGCAGGACTGAGCCCAGTACCAGGGAGCCTGATCTCTTCTAGGCCAAGGACTGAGCGCAGCATCTGGGCCAAGGACTGAACCCAGCACCTGGGCCAAGGACTGAGCGCCACACCTGGGATCCTGATCGAATCCAGGCCCAGGGCTGAGCACAGCACCCAGGATCCTGATCTAATCCAGGCCAAGGACTGAGCGCAGCACCTGGGCCAAGGACTGAGCCCAGCACCTGGGCCAAGGACTGAGCGCCACACCTGGGATCCTGATCTAATCCAGACTGAGGACTGAGCACAGCACCAGGGAGCAGGACTGAGCAAAGCACCCGGGAGCTTGATCTCATGCAGGCACAGGACTCAGCGCAGCACCTGGGATCCTGATCGAATCCAGGCCCAGGGCTGAGCACATCACCCAGGATCCTGATCTAATCCAGGCCCAGGACTGAGCACAGTACCAAGAATCCTGATCCAATCCACCCCCAGGACTAAGTGAAGCACCAGGGAGCCTGATCAAATCCGGGCCCAGGACTAAGCACAGCACCCAGGCCGCAGGACTAAGACCAGCACCCAGGATACTGATCTCATCCATGCTCAGCACTTAGCGCAGCACCCAGGCTCCTGATCGAATCCAGGCCCAGGACTAAGTGTAGCACCGAGACCCAGGACTAAGCACAGCACCCAGGCTGACATCCAGACCCAACACCCAGGCCCCTGATCTTATCCAGGCCCCCAATGTCATGCATGCCCAGGACTAAACACAGCACCCTGGATGAGGACTAAGCACAGCACCAAGTCCCACATCCAGACCCAAACGCCCAGGCTCCAGATCGAATCCAAGCCCAGGACTAAGCTGAACACCAAGGCTCCTGATCTAATCCAGACTGAGTACTAAATCCAGCACCCGGGTTGCTGGTCTAATCCAGGCTGAGTACTGAGCACAGCACCTGGGATCCTCATCTCATCCAGACTAAGGACTAAGTGCAGCACCGAGGACCAGGACTGAGGCCAGTACCAGGGAGCCTGATCTCATCCAGGCCAAGGACTGAGCACAGCACCTGGGCCAAGGACTGAGCACAGCACCCGGGCCAAGGACTGAGCGCCGCACCTGGGATCCTGATCGAATCCAAACTGAGGACTGAGCACAGCACCTGGAAGCAGGACTGAGCAAAGCACCCGGGAGCCTGATCTCATCCAGGCACAGGAATCAGCATAGCATCTGGGATCCTGATCGAATCCAGGCCCAGCACTAAGCACAGCACCCAGGCCACAGGACTAAGACCAGCACCCAGGATACTGATCTCATCCAGGCTAATCACCTAGCACAGTACCCAAGCTCCTGATCGAATCCAGGCCCAGGACTAAGTGCAGCACCAAGACCCAGGACTAATCACAGCACCCAGGCTGACATCCAGACCCAACGCCCAGGCCCTTGATCTTATCCAGGCCCCCAATCTCATCCAGGCCCAGGACTGAGCACAGCACCCAGGATCCTGATCAAATGCCGACTGAGGACTGAGCACATAACCGAGGACCAGGACTGAGCACAGCATCCCGGAGCAGGACTCAGCGCAGCACCAGGGATCCTGAGCTAATAATTCGGGCCCAAGGTCTATGTGCAGCACCCAGGACAAGGACTGAACACAGCACCCAGGATCGTGATCTAATCCAGACTGAGGACTGAGCACAGCACCCGGGTGCAGGACTGAGCACAGCACCCAGGTCCAGGAATGAGTGCAGCACCTGGTATGAGGACTAAGTATAGCACCCGGGATTCTGATCAAATCCAGGCCCAGGACTCATTGCAGCACCCAGGCCCAGAACTCAGTGCAGCACCTAGGATCCTGATCTAATCCAGGCCCAGGACTAAGCGCAGCACCCAGGATCCTGATCCAATCCAGGCCCAGGACTAAGCAAAGCACCCGGGAGCCTGATCAAATCCAGGCCCAGGACTAAGCACAACACCCAGGCCGCAGGACTAAGACCAGCACCCAGAATACTGATCTCATCCAGGCTCAGCACTTAGTGCAGCACCCAGGCTCCTGATCAAATCCAGGCCCAGGACTAAGTGCAGCACCGAGACCCAGGACTAAGCACAGCACCCAGGCTGACAACCAGACCCAATGCCCAGGCCCCTAATCTTTTCCAGGCCCCTGAACTCTTCCAGGTGCAGGAGTTAGCACAGCACCCTGGATGAGGACTAAGCGCAGCACCAAGTCCCAAATCCAGACTCAAACGCCCAGGATCCTGATCTAATCCAGGCCAAGGACTAAGGCGAACATGCGGGCTCCTGATCTAATCCAGACTGAGGACTGAGTGCAGCACCCGGGATGCTGATCTAATCCAGGCTGATGACTGAGCACAGCACCCAGTATCCTGTTCTCACCCAGGCTGAGGACTAAGCACAGCACCCAGAAGCAGGACTGAGCACAGCACCAGGAATCCTGATGGAATACAGGCCCAGGACTCTGTGCAGCACCCAGGCTCAGGACTAAGTGCAGCACCCAGGACCCTGGTCTAATCCAGGCCCAGGACTAAGAGCAGCACCCAGTCCTGATCCAATGCAGAACCAGGACTGAGTGCAGCACCCGGGATCCTGATCTAATAATCCACCCCCAAGTACTAAGTGTAGCACCCAGTCCAGGACTGAGCACAGCACCCAGGATTCTGATGTAATCCAGGCCTATGTGATACAGCAAAAGCTGTGCCAAGGGGCAAGATCATTGCCCTCAGCATACACATTAAAAGAATGG
The DNA here is from genome assembly GCF_023159225.1 of Perognathus longimembris pacificus. Lineage (NCBI taxonomy): Eukaryota > Metazoa > Chordata > Mammalia > Rodentia > Heteromyidae > Perognathus > Perognathus longimembris. Next base: position 39,770,604 of record NC_063173.1, on the reverse strand, counting down.
AATCAGAACAGATCAAGAACTTCATCATGCAGCTAAAATGACTGGAGAAACAAGAACAAAATTGAATCTAAAATGACTAGGAGGAGAGAGATCATAAAGATTAAAGAAGAGATAATCTGATTGAGAATAGAAAGACCATTCAACTAATAAAAAAACTAAAAGCTGGTTCTTGAGAAAATAAATAGAATTGACAGATCTGTTGCAAGACATAACATAAAAAAAGAGAGAGAGTGACTCATATCCGTAAGATCAGGCACTCCACTGGAAAAATTACAACAAATATATAGGTATTCAAACAATCATAAGGAACTATTTCCAGAACCTTTACTCACTAAAGAATTATAATTTTACAGAAATGGATTGATTCTTAGAGAATTATAAACTGCCCAAACTGAATCAAGAAGAAATAAAACAACTAGTTAAACCAATAACTTACAGCGAGATACAGGAAGTAAACAAGAGCCTCCCAACAAAGAAAAGCTCAGGCCCAGATGGCTTCACCAATAAATTCTATAAAACTTTGAGTGAGGAGCTAATACCAATACTCCTCAAACTCTTCCACAAAATACAAACAGGGAGAAATCCCAAACTCATTCTATGAAGTCAATATTATACTCATCCACAAACTAGGAAAAGACCAATATCACTAATGAACACATCTGCAAAGCTCCGCAACAATGTGTTAGCTAACAGGATCTAGAAAGTGATCAAGAAATCTATACATCATGACCAAGTAGGCTTCATCCCACAGATGCAAGGATGGTTCAACATCCGCAAATCAATAAATGTAATTCACCACATCAACAGACGAAGAACCACATCATCATGTCAGCCAATGCCCAAATAGCCTTTGAGAAAATACAACACCCATATATGTTAAAAGCCCTGGAGAGATCGGGAATAAAGGGAACATTTTTTTAAAATAAGAAAAACCATAAACAACAGACCAACTGCTAATACCATATTAAATAGAGAGAAACTAAAACCATTTCCCCTAAACTCAGGAACAAGACAAGGATGCCCACTATCCCTGCTTCTATTCAACATAGTGCTGGAATCCCTTGCCATAGCACTAAGGCAAGAGGAAGACATCAAAAGGTTCCACGTTGGGCAAAGAAAAAATCAAACTATCCCTATTCGCAGATGACCTAGACCTAATAAACCATTTTGGCAAAGTAGCAGGATACGAATTCAACCCACAAAAATCAGCAGCTTTTCTGTACACCAGCAATGTACAAGCAGAAAAGAAAATTATGGTAATAATATCATTTACCATAGCTAAAAAAAGAATATATTACCTAGGGATTAACCTAACTAAAGACGTGAATGACCTATTGAATGAGAGCTATAAAAATCTAAAAAGGGAAATCAGAGAGGACACAAAGAGATGGAAAGACCTCTCATGCTCATGGGTAGGCAGAATCAATATAGAAAATGCCCATATTGCCCCAAATGCTATACAAATTCAATGCAATCCCCACCAAGATCCCAGTTACATTCTTCACTGAAATAGAGAAAACAACCCATAAATTCATATGGAACAGCAAAAGACCTAGAATAGCCAAAGCAATTCTAGGCAAAAGAATACCAGACTTCAAGCTCTATTATAGAGCCAGCATAACAAAGACAGCCTGGTATTGGTATGAAAATAGACCTGAAGATCAATGGAATAGAATAGAAGACCCAGAAATAAAGCTGCACTCTTACAGTCAGCTGATATTCCACAAAGGAGCTAAAGACATACAATGGGAACAACCTAGCCTCTTCAACAACTGGTGCTGGGAAAACTGGGCAGCCATATGTAGAAAACTCAAATTAGACCCTAGCCTATCACCATGCACCAAGATCAACTCAAAATGGATCAAGAACCTCAACATCAGACCTGAATCTTTGACAATACTGAAGGACAGAATAGGCACGGGAAGGAACTTCCTGAATAGAGTCCCAGGGGCACAACAGATAGGGGAGAGTCTCAACAAATGCAACTATGACAAAATAAAAAGTTTTGTCACAGCTAAAGACATAGCCACCAATCTAGAAAGACAGCCAATCATATGGGAAAGGATTTTCACCAGCACAGCAACAGACAGAGGCCTAATATCCGTCATCTACTGAGTACACAATAAACTAACCCCCTCCAAACCCAGTAAACCAATTATTATTATTTTTTTTTGGCCAGTCCTGGGCCTTGGACTCAGGGCCTGAGCACTGTCCCTGGCTTCTTCCCGCTCAAGGCTAGCACTCTGCCACTTGAGCCACAGCGCCGCTTCTGGCCATTTTCTGTATATGTGGTGCTGGGGAATCGAACCTAGGGCCTCGTGTATCCGAGGCAGGCACTCTTGCCACTAGGCTATATCCCCAGCCCCAGTAAACCAATTATTAAAAGGGCAAAGGAGCTAAAGAGAGACTGCACAGGAGAAGAGATAAAAATGGCAAAGAAGGGCTGGGGATATGGTCTAGTGGCAAGAGTGCCTGCCTCATATACATGAGGCCCTGGGTTCGATTCCCCAGCACCACATATACAGAAAATGGCCAGAAGTGGCGCTGTGGCTCAAGTGGCAGAGTGCTAGCCTTGAGCAAAAAGAAGCCAGGGACAGTGCTCAGGCCCTTAGTCCAAGCCCCAGGACTGGCCAAAAAAAAAAATGGCAAAGAAACATATGAAGAAATGTTCAACATCCCTAGCAGTAAAGGAAATGCAAATAAAAACAACCCTGAGATACCACCTCACTCCAGTTAGAATGGCCTATACACTGAACTCAGCCAACAACAAATGCTGGAGGGCATGCGGGGAAAGAGGAACCCTTCTCCACTGTTGGTGGGAGTGCAAATTAGTTCAACCACTTTGAAGAACAGTATGGAGGTTTCTCAAAAAGCTCAATATAGACGTACCCTATGACCCAGCCATACCACTCCTAGGCATCTATCGTGAACAACAGGTCTCAGGATATCAAAAAGATATCTGCACATCCATGTTTATCACTGTACAATCCACAATAGCCAAAATATGGAAACAACCCAGATGCCCCACTATAGATGGATGGATACAAAAAATGTGGTACCTATACACCATGGAATACTACATAGCAAATAGAAATGATAAGATATTGCTATTCGCAGGGAAATGGTCAGAACTTTAACAAATAATGTTGAGCGAGACAGCCTAGAACACAGAGAACAAAGGGGCATGGTCTCCTTGATATATGACTGTTAGAGTGTGTGGGGGTAGGGGGGGGAGACTGTGGAGACCAGGTCTGCAAAACAAAAAACTTCTTTTCAAATTGTATTTCCACAGGTTTCCATCATCGGCCTTACATAATGTATCTAAAACCAAACAACTACTACACATAGAAAGGTTTAGAATAGACCTATCAGTGGATCACAAAGGCTCAAAAGCTATGTACATATGATCATATAAGACGAGTATAGGCAAAAACAACTCCAAGAGAAGAAACCAGGAGGATTCTATTGTTGACATTACATTTAAAGTTCTAGGTGAATTTCCTTTGGCCTATGCCACGTGGTTACTGTATATGATTTCGGTACATTGGGTATTGTATATATGCCTACCTGATCTAGGGAAGGAAAAGAATAACGAGGGTGTAAGATATCACAAGAAAGGTATTCATTGCCTTATTATGTAACTGTACACCTTTTGCACAACACCTTGTCAACAAAATTTAATTAATAAAAAAACTAAATAAATCAAGTAAAAACATTTTGTAACAAAATAGCTGGGGAAGAAAGGGTACATGTAGGAAGAACCAAGTTTATTCTAACTAAGGGACTGTATTTTAAATCTATTCTCTACACAAGTTTCATCTTCATTTGAGATTGAAGTTGTCAGAGGGGAGTGGTTTCTTTGTGATGACTCTGGCTTAGAACACACTGTCATGTAAGTATCCACAGAAAACCCATGTAAGCTGGGAAGCAACGCAAGTGTTGGTGGTTTCTTTGTTTTAATCAGTTCAGGAATTCTTAGACTGTTACCCAGCAGTAGCATCTGCAGTGAGATGTGTCCTACCTGAAAGAATCTATGATCCACCTTCCTGTGGTTGTACCTACACTATCTCTGTAATCTTATCTGAGTACATTGGAAACCGTGTATACTGGTATTGGAACTAGGAAATTGAAAGGGAATACCAAAATTGAAAGACACAGGGTAAAAAAAAGACAAACAACTACAAAAGCAATACTTGCAAAACTGTTTGGTGTAAGTGAACTGAACACCTCAGGGGGGGAAGGGAAAAGGGGAGGAGGGAGGGGGTATGATGGACAAGGTAATAAACAGTACAAGTAATGTATCCAATGCCTAACATATGAAACTGTAACCTCTCTGTACATCAGTTTGATAATAAAAATTTGGAAAAAAAGAATCTATGATCCTTGTGGGTTGTATATGGAAATTATATCAAGTCATCTGAAAATAAAGTCTATGGAATTACTCTGTAGACTTCAGTACCGAAAAGAATGACCACATAAAGCAGTCCATTCAATAAAGGAGGAACAAAGGAAAGGAGCTAATATTTCTCAAGTATCAGACACTATGGTAAGGGATTTACACATTATATATTGTTTACTCCTCACAGTAACACTACTGAGTGGATATTACTATCTTTGTGTTTAAGAAGAAGGTGAGAACTTAATTAAAGGCATGCAGTGAGAAAAAAAAAAGATAATCACTTAGTAGGAAATACTTTCAAATTCAAGCCAAAGTAAATTTGCATTTCAAATGTATTATCATGTATTATAATCATATAATGTATTATGATCATATTTCCCTTCTAAGAACTCCTATCAATAATTATCAAGAATCATGGAAGAATTATAAGCACTAGAATTACAAACCAAGTATCCAGACTTAATAATTTTACTTTAAAAAATTACATGCAAATTTCAAAATAGCATAGAAATTAAATGACATCATACAGATAAACTTTCTAAGCCATGTTTTAAAGCTTTTCCAATTTGAAATACATCCCAGTGAGGAGTTTTGGAAATATCAAACAAATCATCACATTGCCGATTTTACCATTAGGTTTCCAGTGTCCAGCAGCAAGGAACAGACACATAGGCCTATCCTACAGAATGCCCATTTTACCGTCAGGTTTCCAGTGTCCAGCAGCAAGGAACAGACAGATAGGCTTGTCCTAAAGAATGGGTATATACACATCTGAGTCCTTCGGGCTCCATCAACTGCCTTTGTGACAGCTTAGTCTTTTTCTACGATGTGTGCACTTGCCCCTGGGGCCTGCCTCACCTTGCATGGACCAGCTAAGCTGCACCTTCGGCAGTTCACCCCTCAACCCCGAAGATAGGCACACAAGCACATCCTAAGTTTTCCTGTCCTTTCTTCTTGATCTCTGACTGAGAAGCCCGAAGCAGTTCTTTAACAGTGATACAAATTAATATCGAAATTTCTGACATTTAGCCTCAAATTAATAAACAGGGCAGGGGAAAAAATTTGAAATTCCTAATGCCTTGTGCTAAGCCAGATAACTTGATGACAGTGCAAACAGAATACACATTAAGATGGCAATATTTTGCATTAAAGACGTTTTTTGATTAAACTACATTTTCTCTTTAAAGCAAAGCAAAAACCCTTTAAAACATTTGGTAGCTCTGAAACCTGATGACCGTTTTGGAGTTTGTATGGAAATTCAACCATTTTTACATCAGAATGACAATTTTAATCTTGAGTTTGTTCACACTTATACACACACACACACACTCACATACATTCGCTCGAAAGATCCTAAAGCGAGCAAAGTAAATATGGGCCATACATTTTCCAGTGGCATTTTATTTTTGCCAACCTTGCAAATCACCAAGATTTAAGAGAAAACCTGGTGGAACTTGCTGAAATGAATGAGCTTGGGGGAGATTTCTATTCCAATTGCTCACTGGACTTGCATGGCAGCTGAAGTGCAGAGACTGCCAGGTTGAGCAGGTGACTTTTAAAGACAGCCAGCCCAGCTGGGCCTCAGTGGTCATGGAGCTGTAGCAGGCTGTTTCACACTGTGTGAGGAAGACCTGCTGCAGGCCTTGGCCTCGTGGTTGTTCCACCATCCACGGTTCTCTAGCGACCTCTGCTGGCCGTATACAGAACTACAGGCGCTCTTGTGTCTTGATAGGTTTCACAGTTTGTTTGGTTTTTGGTCCTGGGGCTTGAACTGAGGGTCTGAGCTATCCTTGAGTGTTTTTTCCTCAAGCCTCCTGCTCTGAGAATTGAGCCTCAGCCCTCCTTCCAAGTTTTTGGTGGCTCATTAGAGAGTAAAATCTCATGGATTCTCCTTCCCTAGCTGGCTTCAAATGTGAATCCTCAGATCTCAGCCTCCCGAGTAGCTGGGATGGCAGGCGTGAGCCACTACCACCCTCTTCCAGCTGAATTCTGGCAGTAGGACTTTGCCTCACATCACCTTGACCTTGGGCAATCTTATATACAGGACCCTAGATTACATATGGCCTTGATCATCCTGTGGGCCGCTGGAAGACTAGCATGTGAACGCTGACCTGATTGGACCCCAGAGCTCTGCATCAGAATGGACGTCCAATCAGAAGGGCTAACCGCTACATGGCGAGCCAGTGTAGGCTGCATGGAATCCATCATTGGGTGAGGAGAGTAATATGGCACACAGGATGTCCAATGAGCTTCTGTGTCACATTGCTCTCTGCTAGAGGCACCCTGTCAACGCTTGCACAACATACTCCAGGTGGTGCCCTTCTGGCAACCCCTTCCATGTAGTGGGAACTCTGATCATCTTGTTCTTCAAAATATGCTGACTGTTTTCCTTCTCCCTCAGTATACACTGATTCATGCTTTAAAACCAAAGAAACAAAGAACCTGATCCAAATGTTGCAATTTCATTTTCATAAAATTCCTGTTTGTTTTGGTTGTTCCTTTTCTGTGTTTTTTTCCTTTTTATTTTTGTTATTTTTTGAATAATTTTTCTCTGTTTTGTGCATCTGTCTTCCACTATCTTGACTTTATATCTATCTTTGCATTCTCTTTCTCTAAAAATTACTTTCCTATGAATAACACTTCCACTCTTTTCCGCTAACTCTCCATTGTCAATCATTTTAACCTTGTCCTTTCTACTGATTCTACTCTTCTCCACATTTCCACGTCACTGAAACTAAACCAAAACCACCACCACCACCCCCAATACATTTTAGTCTATTCTCTTTTCTACCTCCAACTTACCCTCCTGACTTACTGCCTGGACCTCCAGTTTCCATTGACTCCTGGTTATTGGATAGAGGGTACCCCAGCTTAATCAGAGTGAATCAAAGGGGTTCATAGAGAAAGCCAGTCCTAAAAGAACTTAATATAAAAAGAAGAACTGCTTATAGTGTTTTAACAATAAATAAGTAACTACTGGTTAGAGGGCCCAGGTTCGGTTGCTATATTGAAATTGTATTCTTTAGGAACACCAAATCTAATTTTATAGACAAGTATACAGGGTATCTGTATATAACTGTGAACTTGTAAAATTTACACAACAGTGCTTGGTAAGGGCTGCTTTGGGTCTTAAACGGTGCTCATAGGTACTTGTACATTGGCATTCCCAGTCCAAATGGGCAGAAGGAACACAAGAAAGATGGCAAACAATGAAGTCTTATCCCCCACTCAAAACAAGCAGGAAGCAGAGCAGTCAATCAAAGACATAGAAGAGAACCCCCACAATGCTCTACAAAGTCTACTGATAAACATGATAAATGAAAAGTTTGAATCTCTTCAGTCAATTATTCTAGAGCGTGAGGAGGCAAAGCAAAAATTAATGGAGAATTTCATGGCATCCACAAATAGAAAGATGAATGAACTTCAAAAGTCAAATGAAAAGATAGCTAACCAGCTTAAAGATTTAAGAAACAAGACACAAAACCAAAGTAATGACGTTAATGAAGTAAAGAAGTCCATACAAGATCTAAGAAATGACATGGAAATCATCAGGAAAGATTGGACAGAAGGAAAAGAGTTTCGAAATCAAGTAGCTAGCTTACAGTCCTGACTAACTGAAGCAGAGGAGTGAATTTCAGGAGCTGAAGATTCCTTAGATTCTATGGAGAAAGATCAAAAATCAATACAAATCCAGTCCAATCAACAAAACAGATCACCAAAGGAGATTCAAGACACGATCAGGAAGCGCAATTTAAGGATAATAGGTATTGAGGAAAACTTGGAGAAAGAGGTTAATGGGATAGACACTATTTAACAAAATATTAGCTGAGAATTTCCCAAATATCCAGAAGGAAAGGCCTATACAGATACAAGAAGCATTTAGAACCACAAACCGACCTGACCAGAATAGGACATCCCACCGACACATTGTGATCAAAACAGGTTCAGTAGAGTGCAAGGAAAAAATTCTCAAAGCTGTTAGGGAGAAGAAAACAATCACATATAAAGGAAAAGCAATCAGAATTACCCCAGAATTCTCAGCAGAAACAATGAAAGCAAGGAGAGCCTGGAATGAAGTATACCAAACTCTAAATAAAAATAACTACCAACCAAGAATTCTGTACCCAGCCAAACTCTCCTTCATAGCCGAAGGTCAAATAAAAGTCTTCCACACTAAGGAAAAACTGAAACAATATATCTCCACCAAACCAGCTTTACACAAAATCTTCAAAGATGTACTATACAGGGAAAATAATCAAGATCCCAACACAGACAGAGAAATGAACCCTAATTAGTAAACATCAGATCAAGAAATGGGAAGACACAGCTTTAAACAAGATAGTGATAATGAAAGGAACAAACAATCATCTCTCAATCCTAACTCTCAATATTAATAGACTTAGTTCTCCAATCAAACAACATAGGCTCATAAGTTGGATCAAAAATCAAGATCCATCTTTCTGCTGCCTCCAAGAGACACATCTATCCAGCAAAAGTAAACATCTTCTAAAAGTGAAAGGCTGGAATCAAATCTATCAAGCAAATGGCCCCCATAAGCAGGCTGGAGTTGCAATCCTAGTATCAGACAAAATTGACTTCAAATTAAAAAAGGTAAGAAGAGACAAAGAAGGTTACTACATTCTAGTAAAGGGATCTCTCCTACAGGAAGAAATAACCATTCTAAATGTCTACACATCAAATTCAGGAGCACCCAACAACATCAAACAAACACTGCTGACTCTAAAAACACTCATAGACCAAAACACATTGATAGTTGGGGACTTTAACCCACCACTATCAACTCTGGACAGATCAACACGTCAAAAACTGAACAAAGAAACCACAGAACTAAATAATTGCATAGACCAACTAGACTTAACCGACATCTACAGAATATCCCACCCAGCAAGGACAGAATACACATTCATTTCAGCAGCACATGGAACATTCTCCAAAATAGATCACGTCTTAGGGCACAAAGAAAATCTGTACAAATTCAGAAGTATCAAAACCATTCCCTGCATTCTCTCAGACCACAATGGAATAAAATTAGAGCTCAACTCAATCAGCCACCACAGAAAATACTACAATTCATGGAGACTAAACAACACACTGCTGAACCATCAGAGGGTCATTGAAGAAATTAAAATGGAAATTCAAATGTTTATGGAATTCAACCAAGTTGAGGACACAAAGTACCAGCTCCTTTTGGAACAGCAAAGGCAGTACTCAGAGGAAAATTTATATCTCTGAGTGCATTCTTCAACAAACTGGAGAAACAACAACTCAATAATTTAAAGAAGCACCTTAATTTCCTTGATAGAGAACAACAAGCCAAACCCCATGTCAATAGACGGAAGCAAATAATTAAAATCAACTCAGAATTAAATCAATTAGAGATGAAGAAAACCATCGAAAGAATCAACAAAACGAAGAGTTGGTTCTTTGAAAAAAATTAACAAGATAGACACACCCCTGGCAAACCTGACCAAGAAACGAAGGCAGCAGACTCAAATAAACAAGATAAGAGATGAAACAAACATGGCACTGTGGCTCAAGTGGTAGAGTGGTAGCCTTGAGCTGAAGAGCACAGGCACAGCGCCCATGCCTAGAGTTCAAGCCTTATGACCAACCAAACATCATCATCATCTCAGAGCTTTCATTATGAAATGGAATGGTGAACAAGATAATGGGAGCATTAAGGAAGTGACCTCTGGGAGTTGGGAATGTGGCTTAGTGGTACAGTGTTCTCACATGCATGAAGCTCTGGGTTCAATTTCTTAGCACTACATATATAGAAGTAAGAAGTGGTGCTGTGGCTCAAGAGTGTGTCAGAGTGGTAGGGGTGAATAAATGGAAGCTCAGGGAAAGTGCTCAATCCCTGCGTTCAAGCCCAGAACTGGCAAAATAACCCCCAAACAACAAGAAAATAAATTCAGAAGATCCTCTGCTCACCCCTTTTCACCCTCAACACACACACACTTTGCAAGTGCACAGTTACATGCTCTTTACCTGGACTCCAACTGAACAGGTTCCCTAGCCTTGTCTTTTACCACCACCTGTTGGCAATGATAGAAAATTCTGCAGGTTTCATCCTGTGAGACACTAGGGCAAGTCTCTCACTTGCTTCAATGCCAAGTGTTCCATAGTTCCGGGCCTCAGTGAGCTTCACAATCCCAATCTGATACTTAGACTTTGCAGACTCCTCTACCCAGTATCTTATGTCTGCCTGCCCTGAGGTTTGGAGTTTATTTTCTTTTCTTTCCTTTCTGGTTGTCCTGGCGCTGGAACTCAAGGCCTGGGTGCTGTCCCTTAGTTGTGTTGTTCAAGACTAGTAGTCTACCCTTTGAGCCACATTACCACTTCCAGGTTTTGATGATTCATTGGAGATAAGAGTTTCACATGAACCAAGCACTCCTCCCTTCTCAGGAGGCTAAAATCTGAGGATCACAGTTCAAAGCCAGCCCAGGCATGAAAACATATGAGATTCTTACCTCCAATTAATGACAGAAAACCTCTCAAGTAGCACTGTGGCTCAGAGTTCTAGCTTTGAGCAAAATTGCTCAGGCATACAACCAGGCCCTGAATTCAAGCCACAGTTCCAGAAAAAGAAAAGTGTTACAGACTTCTTGCCAGGGCTGCCTTTCAACCCTGATCCTCAGATCTCAGCCTCCTGAGTAGCTAGGCTGACACAAAGGCCTCCTCTTTTAAAGATTCTGCCTCACATAACTTTGAGCTTGGGCAATCTTGTACGTAGGACCCGAGATTACATCTGGCCTTGATCATTCTGTGGGCCACCGGACGTCAGAGCTCTGCATCAGAATGGACGTCCAATCAGAAGGGCTAATAGCTGCATGGTGAGCCAGTGCAGGCTGCATGGAATCCCTCATTGAGTGAGGAGTCCAATGTGGCACACATGATGTCCAATGAGCTTCTGAGTCACCTTGCTCTCTGCTAGATACACCCTGTCAACGCCCGCACAACACACTCCAGGTGGTGCCCTTCTGGCAACACCTTCCGTCTTGTAGGAGCTATGTTTATCATGTTCTTCAAAAAATGCTGGCCGTCTTCCTTCTCCCTCTCTATCTACTGATTTATATTCTAAAACCAAAGAAACAACGAACCTGATCCAAATGTTGCAGTTTCGTTTTCATAAAATTGCTGCTGGTTTCAAGTGCCACCAGGGAAAGCCAACAAGTCAATCCCCATCATCATCACAATGCCATTCCAAGGCTGCTGCTGGGGGCTTAGACCTGTAATCCCAGCTACTCAAGAGGCTGAGATCTGAGGGTTGATCTTCGAATCCAGTCATGGCAAGAAAAATATGTGAGACTCCTATCTCCAATTAACCACCAGAAAATATGAATTAGAGCTCTACCTTACAGGGTAGAACACTAGTGGTAGAACAAAGCAGCTAAGGAACAGCAACCAGGCCCTTATTTCAAGCCCCAGGACACACACACACACACACACACACACACACACACACACACACACACACACACACACACACACTCTCTGGAAAGAGAAGTGGAGCACATGGGCATCAGAACATGCAGATGCATATGGGTAAACAATCAGTGGATGCCCAGCATCTGTCCCCTCAGGAATGCTTGGGAATTTCCTTTCTAGCCTCCAGCTCAGACAATTGAGACTCTGTATGGAGTCTGCCTGAGCCAGAACGAGTTCTTCCTTTCCTCTTCCACTGTCTCGAGAAGCTGGTGACCATCTGCATTGGTGGGAACTTGCTGAAATGCCTGAGCTTTGGGGTGATATGTATTCCAAAGGCTCACTGGATTTGCAAGGCAGCTGATGTACAGGGACTGCCACATTTGGGTTTCAGCATGTGACTTTTGAAGACAGCCAGCCCAGCTGGGCCTAAGTGGTCAAGGAGCTGTATCTGGATGTTTCACACTGGGAGAGGCAGATCTGCTGCAGGGCTCCTGGTCATTCCACGATCCACGGTGGTCTCGCGCCCTCTGGTGACTGTGAACAAAGCTACAGGCGCTCTTGTTGGGTCCTGATAGGTTTCCGAGTTTGTTTGGTTTTTTGACCTGGGTCTTGAACTGAGGGTCTGAGCTATCCTTGAGTGTTTTTTCCTCAAGGCTACTGCTCTGCCAATTGAGCCTCAGCCCTCCTTCCAAGTTTTTGGTGGATCATTGGCGATTAAAATCTCATGGATTTTCCTGCCCTAGCTGGCTTCAAATGTGAATCCTTAGATCTCAGCCTCCTGAGTAGCTGGGATGGCAGGCGTGAGCCACTACCACCCTCTTCCAGCTGAATTCTGGCAGTAGGCCTTTGAAAAGAATTATTTAACAAAACTTGTAGGAATGTTGAGAAGAAATTTATTTTTAAAGCTGATCCTAGGGCTTGATGCTCTCTTTGATATTTTGTTTGTATGCTTTGTATTGTTTTATTTTATCAATTGTGGGCTTTTAACTCAAGGCCTGGGCACTGTCCTTCAGCCTTATTTTTCAAGCTACTGCTCCACCGCTTTGAGCCACAGATCCACTTCTACATTTCAGGTGGTTAAGCAAAGCTAAGACTCATTTTCTATCCTGCTCTGGTGGCTTTGAACTGCAAGCCTCAGAACTAAGCCTTCAAACAAGAAAGAAGCTCATGGGCTCTCCTGCCTGGGCTGGCCTCCAAATATAATCCTTAAACCTCAACCTCACGAGTAGCTAGAGTTACAGGCATGAGCCACTGGCATCCAGTTTTTATGTTTCTTAAATAAGATCATGACACTTTCCTACCCCTAAGCATCAAGAGATTTTGTTTCAGAATAAAAGACAAAGACCCCACCCGAGCTGAAGAGGCCCCACCTTGGCTAGTGGTTCTCAAACTCATTTAGAGGGCTTGTTTGAAGTAGGGACCACTGGGTCCTAACCCCTGAAAACAGGCATCCATATAAAGAATTTAGTGGCTCAACAAACTTCAAGTGGGATAAACTCAGAAATCTGTACTAAGACATAATCTAATTAAACTGTTAAAGACAGAGAATTTTCAAAGTCACACACAAAAGAGATCCTCGATGAGATTGTGAACAATTTCTCATCAGAAAATTAGGTGGCCAACAGAGAGCAAAGGCAGTAAATTCAAAGGGCGCATAGAAAATGGCAATCAACCAACCTTTCTCAAAGGAGAAAAACTGGGCACTGGTGTCACATGCCTACAACGATAGCTACGCAGGAGGCTGGCATCTGAGGATCTCAGTTCCAAGTCATTCTCAGGAGAAAAATTTAAGTGATTTTTGTCTCCCATTCACCAGGAAAACCCCAGACATGTTGCTCCAGTGGGTGGCCAATTGCCAGCCACGAACAGAAAAGCCAAGTAAAAGGAAAAGACTCTGAGTTCAAGCCAGTACTAGCATAAATCAACCAATTTTAACTGGTGGCTCATGCCTGTAACCCAAGTTACTCAGGAGGCTGAGCTCTGAGGATCGAGGTTCAAAGCCAACCCTAGCAAGAAAGTCCGTGAGATGCTTATTGTTAATTAACCACCAGAACACCAGATGTGGCACTGTGGCTCAAGTGGTAGCATGGTAGCCTTGAGCTAAAGAGCTCAGGGACAGCGCCCATGCCTAGAGTTCAAGCCTTATGACCAACCAATCATCATCATCATCTCAGAGCTTTCCTTATGAAACGGAATGGTGAACAAGATAATGGAAGGATTAAGGAAGTGTCATCTGAGGGTTGGGAATGTGGCTTAGTGGTAGAGTGTTTGCCTCGCATGCATGAAGGCCTGGGTTCAATTTCTTATCACCACATATATAGAATAAGTCAGAAGTGGCGCTGTGGCTCAAGAGTGTGTCAGAGTGGTAGGTGTGAATAAATGGAAGCTCAGGGACAGTGCTCAATCCCTGCGTTCAAGCCCCAGAACTGGCAAAATAACCCCCAAGTACCAAGATAATAAATTCTGAAGATCCTCTGCTCACCCCTTTTCACCCTCTACACACACACATTGCAAGTGCAGTTACTTGCTTTTTACCTGGACTGCAACTGAACAGGTTGTATAGCCTTATCTATTATTACCACCTGTTGGTCATGATAGAAAATTCTGCAGGTTGCCATCCTGTGAGACACTTGGGCAAGTCTTTCACTTGCTTCAATGCCAAATGTTCCACAGCTCCGGGCCTCAGTGAGCTTCACACTCCCTATCTGCTACATAGACATTGGAGATTCCTTCTACCCAGCTTCGTATGCCTGCCTGCCTTTGGGTTTGGAGATGCTTTTCTTTTCTATCCTTTCTGGTGGTCCTGGGGCTTTAACTGAAGGCCTGAGTGCTGTCCCTTAGTTTTGTTGCTCAAGACTAGTAGTTTACCCCTTGAGCAACATTACCACTTCCAGGTTTTGATGATTCATTGGAGATAAGACTTTCACCTGAGCCAAGCACTCCTCACTTCCTAGGAGGCTAAGATCTGAGGATCACAGTTCAAAGGCAACCCAGGCATGAAAATATATGAGATTCCTACCTCCAATTAATGACAGAAAACCTCTCAAGTAGCACTGTGGCTCAGAGTTCTAGCTTTGAGCAAAATTGCTCAGGGATACACCCAGACCCTGAATTCAAGCCACAGTTCCAGCAAAAAGAAAAGTGTTACAGACTTCTTGCCAGGGCTGCCTTTCAACCCTGATCCTCAGATCTCAGCCTCCTGAGTAGCTAGGCTGACACAAAGGCTGCCTCTTTTAAAGATTCTTCCTCACATAACGTTGAGCTTGGGCTATCTTGTATGAAGTGTTGGGCTTGGTAGCCTCTCCAGTCATGGGGTTCAAGGCTCTGCTAGGTTTCTCGCCACCCCCGTTTCTCATCCTCTCTGATGAATACCCGGCCAGCACATAGCTAGGATGGGACCGCGGGGTCAGGGCCGACCTCACATGGGCATGGCCTAACGAGAAAGCATGCCTGCCTCCTTACCGATAAACAAAGTCAGACGTATACAAGTGTCGGAGCAAGCTTCTGGAGCCAACTGCTTTATTAAGGCAAAGGTAAAGGGAGATGATTCCGAGAGGAGGAGATCGGCCAGGATGCCAGTAGGCTGAAAGCTGTCACCTGATCCCCTTGAGCTAACGTCACTCGAGCCAGGGTGGGACAGGTAGGCGCCTGGCTGGCTAGACTGGGAGATGCCTGGGCTGGCTAGAGAGTTGGGGGCTGGGAGCAAAGCCAGTTCTTCTGGTTCTGGACCCAGAGAGCGTAGCCTGCTTCCGCATTCCCCTAGGCCTTGGGGGAGGGGCGTCAAGCCCCCCCATCCAGTCTAAAGGCTGGATCCCAACATCTGCCTCTTTTATATTTATTTTTTTTATTTTTTATTTATTTTTTCATTGAACAGCAGGAGACACCCTACTTGAGAGCTTGCTGTGTCTTAGGTTGCCCCCCCGCCATGGGGAATCATACCCGTCTTGGCTAAAGCCCTAGCTCTTCAGGCTGACCTTCCTGCCGGGCTGGCAGGCCCAATGAGAGGACTCAGGGAGAGTGGTATTGGCACTTGAAAGAAAGCCCTGATAATTTTCTCTCATGCCAGCGGACCTCAGCAAGCAGCAGGTCCTAGAGGTCAAGTGATGAGCCTCATGGGGTTCCTATATGGCTAAAAGGCCAAAGGCCACTTGGTACCTAGACAGCTCTGGCCTATCGCTTATAATATAAGAGACCCATGTGTCTAGCACAGGGCAGTGTAAACATAATGTAAATGGGAGCAAAAAGCAGACATGAGCATAAGCAATCGTAATACAAGGCAAATGCAAACATGAGCAACTGTAACACATGAGCAATTACAACACAGGCACAAAGCAATGGAGGGTCTCTTATCTGGCTCAGTCCATAGGAAATAGAGGAATCCTGGTCCATTCTGGTGTCGCTCTGGGTAGCGCAGATGGCTCTTCCTTCCCTCGATGGTGATGTAGAGAGGAAGGTTCAGGTCCTAGCGATGTGGCAGCCAGGGTGCTGGTGACTTAACAGTTGAGGTTAGTAAACACTTTATAGTAAACATTGCAGCAAGGTGTCAATCCCTTGCTTATTGTAAACATTTATCATAAAACATTAAGGTGTCCAAGTCCTTTAGCTCCTATTTCCCTCCAATGGGGACCCCTAAGATAAGCAGCAAAGGGGGGAGTGAAGGAAGGAACAACAGCGTGCAAAATTTCCCTTTGGTCCTTGTGAAAGGCTGTGGGCTACGCTGCCACAGCAAACGTTACTCCAAAGGGCAAGGTCCAGGGAAGAAAAAGGGCCAACACTGGGTCCATCGCCGGTACAGCAGGCTTTCCTGTTTCTCCATAGAAAATTCCACCACGGTCTTTGCTTTCCTGAGAGGAAACAAGGGGAAATATCCCTCAAGGGCAGGTGCCCTTGGGTGGCTATTCTGATGAACAATATTTTATGTCTCTAGCTGGTATCCAGATTGGATTCGGTTCCCCAGTTGGGAAAACGCAGGCGAAGCCCCTTCCCGCAGTGATAAGTGGGTCTGGACCTCACCATGCCCCTGTAAGGGGATCCTTCCAACGGACCTCCTCCTTTAAGTAGGGTGTTTGGCTTGACCAGTGTCTCTGGAAAGCTGACAGAGGTTGGTCCTTTGAGAAATTTAAAATATTTAATGTAAACATCACTTTCCTCAGCTTGTCATGGGGGCTTCCCCCCCTTTTTGTTTTAATAATTAATGCTTCAAGGTCTTATTATGCCTCTCAATTATGGCTTGACCCTTTGGGTTATATGGTATTCCAGTGGTATGTTTAATATTCCACTGGAAAAATGCCTGTAAAGGCTTACTGGTGAAGCAAGGTCCATTATCTGTTTTCACCTGTAAAGGCATCCCTAGGATAGCAAAACATTGTAAGAAGTGGCTTTCAGCATGCCGTGTTCTTTCCCTGGTATGCAGAGAGGCCCAACACACGCCAGAGCATGTGTCAATAGACATAAATATATATTTTAGCCTTCCAAAAGGAGCGTAGTGGGTAACATCAGTCTGCCAAATTAGGTTAGGTTTGAGACCTCTTGGGTTCACCCCTGGAGATTGCAGGGGAGGGACTTGCACGAAAGGCATACACGATTTGCAAGTCCTTATAATTTTTTTTAAGTCTTTTATGGGAATTGAAGGAAATCTCTGATGTAACCCTCTCCAATTTAAGTGAGTACGCTCATGGAGTCCTTTGGCCATTTGAAGGTTTTGAGGTTGTACAATGGCCAGAGCTATAATGGTTCCATTAGTGGCCAGCTGGTCAGCAATACAATTACCTTGTGCCAGGTCCCCAGGCAGTTCTTGGTGTCCACGAAGGTGCTGTAAAAATATAGGCTCACCCCACTCTTTTAACAGAGACCTGACTTGGATCATCAGAGGGGTGATTAGGTTTTCATCTAATTTAATGTATGAACATACCAGGTTGGGTAGCAAATTAACCACATACAGACTATCAGAAAACAAGTTCATTGGCTGTTTGACATGGGTCAGTGCCAGGGCGACTACGTACAATTCTTTAAATTGTGCAGAGCCAGTGAAGGCTTCAAAGTAATGGGTGTTTTCTTTCCCACCGGCAGGGGGCGAGGCAGAGTGCACCACTACGGCAGAGCCGGCTCTTCCCCCATCTGTAAACACATTGGCAGCCTTGACGAGAGGCTTGGTAGAGAAAAGCACAGGGGGTGTCCATTGTAGCCTGGAAAATGAGGTCACCCATCTTGAAGTGCCATAGTGGCAATCGACCTTGAGCATAAAGCCCTCCAGGGCACTGGACACCCGTGCATTATTCCTTCTGACCCATTCAAAATCTGACAACCGGTAGGGAATAGTTAGCACATTGGGATCTCGTCCATAATGTCTCAGGGAAGTATCCCTGCCCTTAATTACCAAGAAAGCTAGCTGGTCTAGCTGGGAATAAACTCTGGGAGCTCCTCCCACTGATGCGTGCACCCATTGAAGGGGCTTGCCTGATTGGGTAATTGCAGCTGAGGAAAGTTCATACCCGGGGAGGATCCAAAGGCAAAGTGGGCACTCAGGCTTGTAGCGTGCCAGCCGTGCCTTATTTAGGGCCAATTGGATTTTCTGGAAGGCTGTTTGAAGTGATGGAGTTATTGTAATAACATCAGTGGGCACTTTGCCCTTCAAGGAGTCATGGAGCGGAAGCAGCTCCTCTGTAGGCAGGTGAAGCCAGAGTCTTAGCCAATTAATTTCCCCTAACAGTCTCTGCATCTCCACCAGAGTGTAAGATGCCTGGAAAGATAACTGGGGCTTAAGTGGGCACACAGAGTCTAGTTAAGCTCTGCCCCCAAGTTCTTAAAGGGGTATACTTTCTGAACCTTGTCACTGGCTATGCGCAGCCCTCCTCTTTGTAGGAGTGTTTGTACCTTGCTATAGGCCAAATCTAGCACTTAAACATCTGCTGATCCAATAATAATATCGTCCATGTAAATGAACAAAACAATATCTGACTGGTTCTGAAGGGGTTGGAGAACTTGTGACACATAATGTTGGCAGAAGGCAGGACTGTTAACCATGCCCTCAGGTAATACTACCCACTCATACCTCTGATCAGGCCCCTGGTAGTTAACCAAGGGCACAGAGAAAGCAAACTTCTTGCAATCCTGGGGGTCGAGGGGAATGGAAAAGAAACAGTCCTTGATGTCAAGTATAATAAGATTAAGATCCCGAGGAATAGAGGGGATCCATGGCAGCCCCCTTAAGGGGGTGCCTGCGGGGACTATCCGCTCATTAATTTTTCTTAGGTCCTGTATCATCCTCCATTTACCTGAGGCCTTTTGTACAACAAATACAGGGCTATTCCAAGGGCTCAGCGAGGATCTAATATGCCCAAGGGACAGTTGTTCTAAAACTATTTCCTTTAACTTTTCTAATTTGTTTGAGGGAATAGGCCACTGTTCCACCCAAATGGGGGCGCCCGGGTGCCATCGAATGGCAGGGACAGTAGGAACAGTGGCCCTTAGGATTGGGGATATGGCCCTGTAGAAGAGTTACGGGCCTCTTACCCCAGGGCCTCAGAGGGAGGCGCTTTCTAGCAGCCACTAGGGCCACCTGACAGGTCCTGGCCTGTGATGGGCACATCCTTAATCTTTCCCAAGATATCTAGTCCCAGCAGGTTATCTGGTGATTTTGTTATTATTAAGGGATGCACTATTCCTTTGCCACCATTCATATCATCCCAAGGGAGCCAGTCTCTGGTTGTTTCACTCCCTGCTGTGCCTCCCACCCCCAAAATCTGGGGGCCGGGGATTAAGTCCCACCATGAAGGCACTAGCTCCTTCTTTAATGTGGTCCAATCTGCTCCTGTATCAATTAAGAATCGGAACTCATTTCCAAATATCATAATTACTGTCTCTGGCCTTATCTCAGGGGCAATGGGGACTGCCCAGGGAGCCTCAAGCTGTTTATTGCCTTGGTCGGTGGGGAATCTGAAAGTCAGGCCATAAAGCAGATATTTTGCCCAGGGCGCGTTCGGCCCGCCTCTCTCAAGAACCATCCTCCTGAACTCATGGAAATCTGTAGTTTCCTGCAACTCCCATGAATGGGTAAAGGCTCTGAATTTAAAAGTGGCCAGGCCATTTGTTTTTTGTTTTTTGTTTTTTTTTTTGCTGCGGGGCGCTGCCACTGCCGCCGCTGCCGCTGCCTCCACAGCTCGGGGCTGCCGAAATCTGCATATGTTTAGAGCCAAGCCGAGCTTCCCATGGGGGAGGGGTAGCGAGCCTGCGGCTGCGCTGCACATCTCCTGGCTCCCGCGGGAGCTGCGTCTGGCTTGGGGTCCTGGGGACCAAACGTGCATTCGTCCCAGGGCCTCTCAGAGCGGGGCGTCGAGGCCCCCTCCAAATCAAAATTCCCTCCGGCTGCACTCTCCTGAATCCAGGGATTCCCCGCCCTGGTCTCAAGAGAAGCAAGCCTTGCGGGTCTTAATAGCTCTCAGTGGGAGTTCTCCTCCCCAGTCTGTCTCCTCTACCTCCAGCTGTAGTCGGTCCCAAGTTTCCCACGAGAGTGGGTTGGCTCAAGTTAGCCATGGGACCCTGAGATTTAGCTCCTGCCAAGTAAGCATGGCACATGGTTCTGAGATATTCATCCTCACGTTTTGGAGGGTGAACTTTAGGATTTTAAGAGGCGAATTACCCCGCCTAGTTTGAACTTGTCCCATCCCCTTTTTGAAGTGGGTGGGAGGACCACACGTCCCAGGGTTTCCACCCTAATTTTGTGAGGGTCGGTCGGGAGCCGGACTTGTGTGCGTGGGTTCGTGAAACCACGTGGGCGCCACAATTTCGGGCACGGTAGCCTCTCCCGGAGTGGGGTTCAAGGCTCTGCTAGGTTTCTCGCCACCCCCGTTTCTCATCCTCTCTCCTGAATACCCGGTCAGCAGATAGCTAGGATGGGACGGCGGGGTCAGGGCCGACCTCACATGCGCATGGCCTAACGAGAAAGCGTGCCCGCCTCCTTACCGATAAACAAAGTCAGACGTACGCAAGTCTCGGAGCAAGCTTCTGGAGCCAACTGCTTTATTAAGGCACAGGTAAAGGGAGATGTTTCCGAGAGGAGGAGATCGGCCAGGATGCCGATAGGCTGAAAGCTGTCACCTGATCCTCTTGAGCTAACGTCACTCGAAAGCGCTGAGCCAGGGTGGGACAGGTAGGCGCCTGGCTGGCTAGACTGGGAGATGCCTGGGCTGGCTAGAGAGTTGGGGGCTGGGAGCAAAGCCAGTTCTTCTGGTTCTGGACCCAGAGATCATAGCCTGCTTCCACATTCCCCTAGGGCTTGGGGGAGAGATGTCAAGTCCCCCCATCAAGTCTAAAGGCTGGATCCCAACAATGCAGGACCCGAGGTTACACCTGGCCTTGATCATCCTGTGGGCCCCTGGAAGACTAGCAGGTGAACGCTGATCTGATTGGACCCCAGAGATATGCATCATAATGGACGTCCAATCAGAAGGGCTAACCACTGCATGGCAAGCCAGTGCAGGCTACATGGAATCTCTCATTCGGTGAGGAGACTCCTGTGGAACACAGGATGTCCAATGAGCTTCCGAGTCACCTTGCTCTCTTCTAGATACACCCTGTCAATGCCCGCACAACGCACACCAGGTGGTGCCCTTCTGGCAACGCCTTCCATCTAATGGGACCTCTGATTATCATGTTCTTCCAAAAATGCTGGCTGCTTTCCTTCTCGCTCTGTATCTAATGATTCATATTCTAAAACCAAAGAAACAAAGAACCTGATCCAAATGTTGCAGTTTCATTTTCAAAAAATTCCTGCTGGTTTCTAGTGCCACCAGGGAAAGCCAACAAGTCAATCCCCAACATCATCACAATGCCATTCCAAGCCTGCTGCTGGGGCCTTACCCCTGTAATCCTAGCTACTCAGGAGGCTGAGATCTGAGGGTTGTTCTTCGAATCCAGCCATGGCAAGAAAAATATGTGAGACTCCTATCTCCAATTAACCACCAGAAAATATGAATTAGAGCTCTACCTTACAGGGTAGAACACTAGTGGTAGAACAAAGCGGCTAAGGAACAGCAACCAGGCCCTTATTTCAAGCCACAGGACACACACACACACACACACACACACACACACACACACACACACACACACATTGGAGAAAGAGAAGTAGAGCACATGGGCATCAGAATATGCAGATGCATGTCGGGAAACAGTCAGTGAAGGCCCAGCGCCTGTCCCCTCTGGAATGCTTGGGAATTTCCTTTCTAGCCTCCAGATTAGACAATTGAGACTCTATATGGAGTTTGCCTGAACCAGAACGAGTTCTTTCTTTCCTCTTCCACTGTCTCGAGGAGCTGGTGTCCATCTGTATTGGTGAGAACTTGCAGAAATGCCTGAGCTTGGGGGTGATTTCTATTCCAAAGGATCACTGGATTTGCAAGGCAGCTGATGTACAGGGACTGCCAGATTTGGGCTTAAGCAGGTGACTTTTGGAGACAGCCAGCCCAGCTGGGCCTGAGTGGTCAAGGAGCTGTAGCAGGCTGTTTGCCACTGGGGGAGAAAGAGCTGCTGCAATCCTCCTGGTCATTCCATGATAAATGGTGCTCTAACCACCTCTGCTGGCCGTCTACAGAGCTACAGGCACTCTTGTTGGGGCCTGATAGGTTTCACAGTTTGTTTGGTTTTTGGTCCTGGGACTGGACCTGAGGGTCTGAACTCTCCTTGAGTATTTTTTCTTCAAGCCTACTGCGCTGCCAATTGAGTCTCAGCCCTCCTTCCAAGTTTTTGGTGGATCATTGGCGATTAAAATCTCATGGATTTTCCTGCCCTAGCTGGCTTCAAATGTGAATCCTCAGATCTCAGCCTCCTGAGTAGCTGGGATGGCAGGTGTGAGCCACTACCACCCTCTTCCAGCTGAATTCTGACAGTAGGCCTTGGAGAAAATTATTTCACTTAACTTGTAGGAATGTTGAGAAGAGATTTCTTTTCAATGCTGATCCTAGGGCTTGATGCTGTCCTTGATATTTTGTTTGTATGCTTTGTTTTGTTTTATTTTATCCATTGTGGGGTTTGAACTCATTGCCTGGGCACTGTCCTTCAACCTTTTGGTTTCAAGTTTTGCTCTACCACTTTGAGCCACAGATCCACTTCTAGATTTCTGGTGGTTAAGCAGACCTAAGACTCTCTTTGTCTATCCTGCTCTGGTTGGCTTTGAACTGCGATCCTCAGCTCTTAGCCTTCAAACAACAAAGAGGCTCATGGCTCTCCTGCCAGGGCTGTTCTCCTAACACAATCCTTAAACCTCAACTTCACAAGTAGCTAGGGTTACAGACATGAGCCACTGGCCTCAGATTCTTATGTTTCTTAAATCAGATCATGTCATTTTCCGACCCCTAAACTTCAAGAGCTTTTGTTTCAGAATAAAAGCCCAAGACCCCACCATAGCTGAAGAGGCATCACCTTGGCTAGTGGTTCTCAAACTCATTTAGAGGGCTTGTTTGAAGCAGGGACTGCGGGGCCCTAATGCCTGGGAACAAGCACTCATATAAACAATTTAGTGGCTCAACAAACTTCAAGTGGGATAAACTCAGAAATCCATACTAAGACATAATCTAATTAAACTGTTAAACACAGAGGATTTTCAATGTCACACACAAGAGATCCTCAATGAGATTGTGATCAACTTCTCATCAGAAAACAAGTTGGCCAACAGACAGCAAAGGCAGTAAATTCAAAGGGAATATAGCAAATGACAATCAACCAACCTTTCTCAAGGAGAAAAACTGGGCACTGGTGTCACATGCCTAAAACCCTAGCTATGCAGGAGGCTGGTATCTGAGGATCTCAGTTCCAAGTCAGCCTCAGGAGATAAATTTAAGAGATTATTGTCTCCCATTCACCAGGAAAACACCAGACATGTTGCTCCAGTGGCTTGCAGAGTGCCAGTCTTGAACAGAAAAGCCAAGTAAAAGGAAGAGACCCTGAGTTCAAGCCAGTACTAGCATAAATCAGCCAATTAACTGGTGGCTCATGCCAGTAACCCCAGCTACTCAGGAGGCTGAGATCTGAGGATCGAGGTTCAAAGCCAGCCCCTTCAAGAAAGTCCGTGAGACACTTATTGTCAATTAACCACCAGAAAACCAGACGTGGCACTGTGGCTCAAGTGCTAGAGTTATAGCTTTGAGCTGAATAGGAAATATTTTCAAATACTTTGAAATTCAAGCCAAACTAAAATTGCATTTCACATGTATTATCTTGTATTATAATTATATATAATATTATAATCCTATTTACCTTCTAAGAATTCTTATCAATAATTATCATGAATCATGCAAGAATAATAAGCACTAGAATTACAAACCAAGTATCCAGACATAATAATTTTACTTTAAAAGATTACATGCCAATTTCAAAATAGCATAGATATTAAATGACATTATACAGATAAACTTTCTAAGCCACGTTTTTAAGGCTTTTCCAATTTTAAATACATCCTGTGGGGAGTTTTGTAAATATCAAACAAACCATCACATTGCCGATTTTACCATCAGGTATCCAGTGTCCAGAAGCAAGGAACAGACAGATAGGCCTGTCCTACATAATGGGTATCTACACATCTGAGTCCTTCGGGCTCCATCAACTGCCTTTGTGACAGCTTAGTCTTTTTCTACCATGTATGCACTTGCCCCTGGGGCCTACCTCACCATGCATGGACTAGCTAAGCTGCACCTTTGCCAGTTCACCCCTCAACCCCGAAGATAGGCACACAGGCCAATCCTCAGTTTTCCTGTCCTTTCCTTTTGATCTCTGACTGAGAAGCCCGGAGCAGTTCTTTAACAGTGATACAAATTGATATTGAAATTTCTGACATTTAGCCTCAAATTAGTAAAGAGGGCAGGGGAATAAATTTCAAATTCCCAATGCCTTGTGCTAAGTCACATAACTTGATTACAGTGCAAACAACCTAACAAATAAAATACCAATATTTTGCAACTGCAAATTAAAGACATTTTTTGATTAAACTACAGTTCCTCTTTAAAGCAATGCAAAAATCCTTTAAAATATTTTGTAGCACTGAAACCTGATGACAGTTTTGGAGTTTGAACAGAAATTCAACCATTTTTACATCAGACTGACAATTTTAATCTTGAATTTGGTCACACTCATATACACTCACACGCACTTACATTTGCACAAAAGATCCTAAAGCGAGCAAAGTAAATATGGGCCATACATTTTCCAGTGGCATTTATTTTTTTGCCAATCTTGCAAATCACCAAGATTTAAGAGAAAACCTTTTAAACAAATGACTTTGGCATTGTAAGGCCTCATTTATCAGGGCTGGCTTCTGTAGCAAGGCATTTTAGGACCCCAAATAAGTTTTGGTTGAAGAAGGCTGGGTGGCGCGCCCCGCAAGTACTTGACTTGAGTCCGTAGGTCAATTTTGACAAGAGCATTTTAAATTCTCACTTTACCTTTGAATACCTTCATCTGGGGAAAGAAGGTGGATGGGTTACATTTGCATACCTAAAGTAATGAGTACATTTCTTATCAAACTTGCTACTTCGTCCCTCATTTTTCTCCCAGCTTTCCCCCTCCCTCCATTTTTACAGTTAGTTTACAACATATCTTGTATTTATTACTTTTACATTGGTTCTCATTTTACGGTTTGCCTCAATATTTTGATGTTCCCCTTCCCTTCCCTAATTAAGACATATATATATATATATATATATATATATATATATATATATATATATATATATATATATATATTTGGGGGCTGCCCTTCCCCCAACCCTGAGACACCTCCCACCTTCCGGCCTCAACCGGAAGAGAAGGTCCCCCGCCACTTGAGGGGCAAGTGCGTGCGTGCCACCATGATGATTGCCCGGCACAGAAAGGAAGTTCCAGGTTCACTTGAGTGACAGCACAGTCAGCCAATCAGGCAGTCACCCCAAGTCCTTCCCCTTCCGCCTTTGTCATCATAATAAATTTATCTGCCCCACCTCTGGGGACTGAGATGCATCCCACCATAGCAGCGTGTCCCTGATGCCTTCTTTTCCGCCCCCGCTCCTGGTAACATGTGAGGGGACTGCAGGGAGGGGAGGCTTCAGCAAACTTTCCTCAACTTAGCGCAAATCCATGAGAATATGCCTTTGGCCTTCTGCCGGCGGAAGGCAAGGCCGAGTGCTCTTTCATAGATTTTGGGGTTCAGCCATTCTCCCCGGGAGTTTGGGGAGAAAGGGATCATTCAGATCCCGACATCTGGCGCCCATGCAGGGTGGATCGCACGGCCGGGAATTTCGGGGTACAATATCCCCACAGATTGTGCTAAGTAGGTTTTTAGAGGAGGGTCCTGCCCATCCAGATGGGGCAGAAGCATGGAGAGAAGGCTGGCCTGGCATGGGCTCATGGGACGAGGCGCCAGAGAGAGTTGCCCCGCAGTAGCGATTTGGCGCCAGGCGGGGGAGGGAGCGGGGCGCGCCTCCTGTGGAAACATGTCAGTGGAGCAGCAGGGCCGGAGCAAGAGGAAAGAGGACGGCGACCCCGGGCTGGTGTAGGTCCTGCTCCGCGCACCCCGGGCCAGACGGCTAGGCCCCGCAGTGGTGCTTGAGAAACAGCGAGCGGCCGAGCGCTGGAGCGGTTTGGCGTTCTCGCCAGCTGCGGGCGGGCTGAGCGCGGAGTACAGTCTGGGCTCCGCGCGGACCCGGGTTTGTGAGCTGCGTGCGCTGGGGCCCGCGTGGCCTCGGGCGGCACCGGGAGTCTAGTGCAGAAGTATTTGGGCAGCCGAGTGTGACGGGCCGAGCACGGTGCAGTGGAAGTGCGGTTCCGCCACGTGGGAAGCCGCGGCATGGCGGCAGCAGAGCTTTTGGGAGAGGGCTGCTTTTGGGCCAGTCTGAGGGACTTGCAGCAGATGGGCGAAGCCAGCAGCATGCCTGCGGTCCCAGCCTGCTACGTCTGCCTGTCATTTGCAGCCTTGCAGCTGCGGATGGAGTTAAAACCAAAAAAAAAAAAAAAGGGGGTGGGGGGAGTTAATATTAAGTTTTCTCTAGCTGGGGCTTTGCCCCTGGGAAGCAGTGCTGGGAAGTCATGTTGTGGGCCGGGCACGGAGTGCAGTTTAGGCTCTGCGGGGCCATGGGCCGGCGCCCCCGTTGGGATGCACGGGCAGCAGCAGTGGTGGCAGCTGCTGCAGCCAGGTGACCGTGGTTTGGGGCAGAAACTGCTTTGTGCCTGGCTCCCTCCCTCCCCCCCCGCCTCTAAGGGAACAAGAGAGTTGATGGTCGTTAAGCTCAGAAATTTGGGTGAGTTCTGCCTGTAGCTGGTTGAATCCTGATTTCTCTGACTTAACACACGTGGAGCGCAATGGGGTCCTCCATATTGAAGGCGGGGTCCCACCCATTCCCCCCAGGTTAGGGGCATGCCAGACTCCCTTGGGCTGGGCGGGGACTCGGATTTAACAAGCCTCCAGCGATTGTGCTACTGATGGGAGGGGCTAGCACCCTGCCTGCTTGCCTGCACGTTTTCTCTCTGTTTCAGACTTATGCCTGCAGGTGGGGTTAAAGCCAGGGAAAGCTTCAAATTGTGAACCAAAACAAAATATTAAAGGGAAAAACAAAGTTTTGATACGGCAATAGGTAATTTGATTGAACTTCCATGTTTACCAGTTCAAAGATACAAAATCAACTGGAGTTTTTCTAGATGGATAAAAGGGTTTGCTTGTCCACTGTGATTTAAAAATTGTCATGTTGGGAGTGTGTAATTAACAGAGGTTTCCTTTTTGTTTTTTATTCAACCACGTGGTTCTATTATGGGCAAATTAATACCATTTGCCGCTGGAATTCCAGAAAATTAAAATGGCCAATCAAAGCAATTTTAAGAGCGCTCAGGTATTTGTGTGTGTGTGTGTGTGTGTGTGTGCGCGTGTGTGTTTGTTGGTAAGATTTAAAAGCATAACAATAGGTTTTCAGCCCAATGTTCAATGCAAACAAAGGTGTCTGTAAAAAATTCCATAAGGTTCAAATATACAACATGTGGTAAAAGTACAATGGTATAAAACCAGTGTATTATTTTATATTCAGTGTGTTAAAAGTTAAGTGTGCATCTAGTCTTAACAACTCTTTGGCATAAATTAAGATTTTACCTTCCCATTTCTCTCTCCTGTGTTCTCATAAACTCTCAATATCAAGGAATTGGGATTGCTTCATACAAATGAGACTATTAACCTCAACTTTCCTGACCCAGGATTAATATATTGCTTTATAGGATACAGGTGGACATATGTGCTAGCCTCATGGACAGTGGCAGCCCGTGGATACAGGAAGCTGCCACCACAGTCTGTTCCCAAACTGCCTGGTTTCACTACTAACGATCCTTTGCTCTCTCTCACATTGGAAGCTGTTCGAATGATATATGAGCCTTGTGAGGATGTGAATTGTCCCATCCTAACAGTTACTCCAGGTTAAATCACCATAGTTATGTTAGTGGCCACAGAGCTAGCCAGGTGAATTTTGTGATTAAGAAAGTCTTTTCACCCTGCTTAAACCAGAAGGGCATCAGTCTACCAGAGCCAGAAATGCTGGAAAATTTTAAACACCCTAATCAATCTATATAGAAATTTTGCAGGCAACCCAGAGCGAGATGTGACAGTCTATCCAGAGATGCCACTGCAGCCTTGCCTAGATTTCTCCATCGCATGGCATGGAACTTACCAAATTGGGATGAGGGATGCAGCCACTGCCGGGACTGAGGATTCCACACTGCTTTAACCCTTTGCCCTTGGTTGTCACTTATCCGTGTTCTCTTTCACTTGCCAGTGGGATTAAATGGCGTGATTCAAGTTGATGGCATATAAATCTCATGTTCTCTAAGTGTTATAGCAAAACCTTAACAAGCAGTTTTTTGTCAGTTCTCAACGAGATACAAATGGATTATCTCTGTTGTTTTTCCTTGTTGCTCAATTGGAGATAAAAAAGGGCTTGTATGACTGAGACTCCCTGGATACAGTTCAAAGCCAGCCTGGGTGAAAGAAAAATCTCTCTAAAATCCCACCTCCCAGTTAAACAGCAAAGAGCCAGATTGAGAGCTCAACCACAGAGAACCAGCAAAAGGCTGAAGCAGCACCGTGACTCAAGTGGTAGAGCACTAGCCTTGAACAAAAGTGCTCAGGGACAGTGTTCAGGCCCCGAGTTCAAACGTGGATGGGAAAATGCAATTCCAGCCACAAACGTTGAAATTCCTGGGACTTGGCCAGTCCAGGAGATGGAAAGGTGGAGTGGAGCGAGAGGAGGATGGTGTCATATTATCCTAAAGGGAGCTGCCTTGTTTCACCCTTTCAAAACTGATCAGAGCCGGAATAATTCCTGTCCATTTTCTTCTTTTCTGCCAGTTGTATATAGGTGTATATATATATTTATTTTTTTGTCTCTGACTGGCTATGCCAAACCAGTTTTCTATCATTGAACACTTCTTTCAGTCATTTCTCCTTACCTGTTCACTTTACAATTGGGTTTATGCTCCAAAAGGAACTGTTCCTGGCTTATGCCCAGGGTGTGTCCTATGCCATTCATGCCAACCAGCTCTGAGAACTTGTCAATGCTTTGCCTGACCTTTTCAAAAGTGTCTTTTGACAGAATAACATCTCTTGCTGAGATCACCAATTGGGAATTTGCCGTTCATAGCTGTCACCCTAACACAGACCTGAACCCTGGAGGCACCAGCCTTGGAAACTTCTGGGTATGCCCAAGATGCAGGAGGGGCTAGAGGAAACCATAGCGCTCTCTGGCCCCAGTGACAATTCTCATGGTAATGATGGGAACTTTTGCCAGCCACACTGGATGGTGCCAGGCCCTTGATTTACGTCGCCCCCTTGACAGCAGGAAGTAGCTACAGAAGAAGAGACCTCCACCCATACTCCCTGCCTGGTGGCCAACGGTGTCATAATTTTAAAAAACAAAAGGGGAGGTATTCCCCAGGATTAATTAAGGATAGTTAGGATTAATTAAGGATAGTTATGCTTATGTTAATTAACAGGAAATTTTAAATCATCCCAAATCAGTGTGAGATGGAGTACTGTATATGTGTTTTTCCAGATTGGAAAATTAAACCCAGAGCACCCGCTCTGGAAAAATGTTTTCTTGTTCTCTCCAGGAAAAGGAGGACCATGTTGGACTTCTGCTCTTCCATGGAAATATGGAAAGTAGGACTGCATACGTACGGTAGGAGGCAACCAAGCTTCCTTTCTTTGTTTGCTTTCTAGATTCTTTTTTGGGCATCTCATGGCTTAGTGTTTTGCTGTGGCAATACTGCCTACAGCATCACACAAAGAAACTAAAGGAATTTTGCACCATGCTTCTTCCTTTCCTCTCCCCCTTGCTGCTAGACTTGGGGAGTCCCATTGGAAAGAAAATAGGAGCTGAGGGTATTGACACTCAACCCCAACGTTTTATGATAGACATGTTTAAAAAGTAAATGCAAAGGTTTAGCACCTTGGCTTCAATGTTTATATAAAAGAATGTTTTACTAATCACTTATGTTTGAGTTATCAGCTACTGTGAACTGCAAGGAATGCCAGAGTTTCAGCTTCTACCTCACCACCAAAAGAGGGCTGATGTATGCACCTTCCTGCACTTGGCAGAAACCAGCTGAGGATTCCAACTTCTGGACAAAGCCAGATGGATGGACCCTTACCTCCCCCTCACCCCAGTTTTGTGGAAGGGGCCCCACAGATCTATGTCAGCATTTGCCCTATGCCCACACATACCATGTATTTACAGCATTCCTGCTCATTGAAAAAAACAAAGAGGGGGAGATGTTGGGGGCTGCCCTTCCCCCAGCCCTGAGACAATGGGAGGGAGCCCCTCCCACCTTCCGGCCTCAACCGGAAGAGAAGCCCCCCCGCCCCTTGAGGGGCGAGCGTATGCGTGCCGCCATGATGGTTGCCCGGCCCAGAAAGGAAGTTCCAGGTTCACTTGAGTGACAGCACAGTCAGCCAATCAGGCAGTCACCCCAAGTCCTTCCCCTTCCGCCTTTGTCATTGTAATAAATTTCTCTGCCCCACCCTCTGGGGGCTGAGACGCATCCCACCATAGCAGCGTGTCCCTGATGCCTTCTTTTCTGCCCCCGCTCCTGGTAACATGTGAGGGGACTGCAGGGAGGGGAGGCTTCAGCAACCTTTCCTCACTTTCCTCAACTTAGCGCAAGTTCATGAGAGTAAGCCTTTGGCCTTCTGCCTGCAGAAGGCAAGGCCAAGTGCTCTTTCATAGATTTTGAGGTTCAGCCATTCTCCCTGGGAGTTTGGGGAGAAAGGGATCGTTTAGATCCCGAATATATATATATATATATCTCCAGGGTATCAAAATAAAAAAACAGTGACAACAGGGCCAAACCATAGGGAAGATAAGCAAAAGAAAAAAAAGAATGATTTCATATGGCACGTTAAAAATAACAACAATGATAACCGATTTGTTTCCATATCTTAGAGTTTGTTTCACTTCACATCATCTGATGTGATCATAGGTACATAACTACTGAGATATGGTGTTTAATAATGGCTTTCAAGGCCCACTGGCACTCTGCTAACATGGACACATAGCCTGCCTTCCAGTCTATTGTGCCTATTGTGCCACCTGTGCTGCCCTCGAAAGTTCTCAGTGTTGTGTGTGTAGTCAGAGGCTACCTACAGTTTTTTCATATTGCATCCTTGAATTCCTCCAATGAGATTTTGCTTAAATAGTCATGCAGTGTAGGGTTTATTGAAATATATAGTCTTCAGTCTTTGGACACTTTTGTTGGAGAAGTTCATCTTTTTGTTAGGTTAAACATTTGTTTTCATGTAGTCTCCATCATTTGATTCTGGACATCATCGCCATCTGCTGTCATTAAAAAGCTGAAATACCTCTTTTTTATGACAGTTCTTCTGATGTGTGAAATCGCAGATTGCATTTCACACTATTTCAGAATAAATGTTTTTATTTTTAGGATTAATGCCCTTAGATTATTTGGCAGTTTGAATTTGTTTTTCCTTAGAGTGCTTGCTTGCAATAGCAGATCTGAATAAAGCTTCAGTTTGTTCAGAGAAGAAAACTTCAGTTCTGTATATCATACTGCCTACTAAGGAACCTCCAATCGCAGTCATATTCTTTCTGGAGTTGTACTTCTGTCCACAGACATAGAGCTCCATGCTGATTTAAACTTCTGATTATTTTCATATATGCCACTAAGTCCTGCCTTCTCTACTCAACATTGTACAAGTTTTAAAGGGAAGGAGCACACTGAAGCTTTTTCTATCATTTAATTGGAGAGAAGAGTCTCATAGGCTCCTCTGCCTGGGCTGGCTTCCAACTGTGAACTGTGATCTCAACCTCGTGAGTAGCTAGGATTATTGGCATGAGCTACTGGTGCCAGGAAACTTGTCACATTGTTTTTTCCCACCAAATGTCCATCCAATTTGTAGAAAATCCAACTTTGGCTTTGTCAGGATTGATTGCAATCATGATCTTTTCAGTGATTTTCAACTCTGGGCTTCATCTTCTGCTTTTGTTGCTCTCAATCTGTTCATGAGGGCCTTTAGAGGTGTCTTCTTAGCCACGATGCTTGCATGAAGCAGCTTTCCTGAATAGCCATACTTTTAACTATGGTCCTCCAGAGAACGCTCCCTTTTCATGTTAGCAAATGGTACAAGGAAGAAGGTTTTCAAGGTTCAATAAATTACATGCGCATGGAATCAAACAGATGTAAGCACGTTTACTTAGTGGAAAATTTGTGAATGGTGAGTCACAATTCACAACAGCAGTGTACCATTTAGCAAACCCAAGAGGTTTAGAGAATTAAAATGTATTCTTTTGGAGCAGAATATATGTATATATAAGTTCATCAGAATAATATTTTCCTCTTAAATAATATGGTTAAGAGCAAGTAGTTCTAAGGACTGATGTTTTTATCATGGAAATAAGGAGGAGACATAATTTACAAGTTTGCAGAAAGTTAGTTGACCCTGTCTAGGGTTGGTAAAGTGAATCTAACTTGAAGCATGCTTGCCTAGCAAGCATGAAGCCCTGGGTTCAATAACTCAGCACCACAGAAACAGAGAAAGCCAGAAGTGGCGCTATGGCTCAAGTGGCAGATTGATAGCCTTGAGCAAACATAAGCCAAGGATAGTGCTCAGGCCCTGAGTCCCAAGCCCCAGGACTGACAAAACAAAAACAAACCCAACAAAAAAGAACCCTCAAAATGGGAAACAGAGGCTGGACAAATCCAGCCCCTGCCTCATGAGACTTCCAGGCTTCATTCAAGGACTGCCATCTAACACCAAGGGACCCTGCTGCTAGGCTTCTCCAGGAGGGGCCACATTTCTGCCTTTTACCCCTAATGTCGACGCCCTTTACCAGCAGGAAGCAGCCAGAGAGTCGTCATCCTTTTCCATAGCTATTAAAAAGCTGGAATGTTAGGTCCCTCCTGGAGGGCTCCAAGCAGATGCCCCCCACCTCAGTATGTCTCCACACAGTTACTGGGTAACCAGCAGGCCTAGAGGCAGGTACCTTCCCCTTCCCTAAGGGCACATCCTAATCCACCTGGCCCAATCCCCTGCCCTAGATTAGGCAGGGCTGGCTGAGGGTCAACCAATCTCTCCCTTTCTCCCTTCTCTCCGGCCATGGATCATCACCACCACAGGCCAGCAGTTCGGTAATAAACTTTCCTCTCCTGCTTTAAAATAAATGTAAAAAATGGAAACAGAGCTGTGGCTCAAGTGATAGAGCATTGGCCTGAAGCTGACAAAGCTTAGAACAGTGCTCTTGTTGAGTTCAAGCACAGGCCCCCCTCCCTACCCCAATGCTTCTAATTATGAAGATATGTATATGTATATATATATATATACACATATCTATATACATACATATATACATATACATACATATACATGTATACATATATATATACATATACATATATATTCCTTTATTGAGATTTAGTACCTACATAAATTTGACAGTATACATTTTAAACTTCCCAGTGATAAACATCATCATTCTAGCGGGGAGGGGAGAAGAGGGGGAGGGGGAATGAGGGAGGTAACAGTGCAAGGGTGATGGGGAGGAGGGAATGATGGAGGTAACAGTACAAGAGGTAGGGGGAGGGGGAGGGGAATGATGGAGGGAACAACAGCACAAGGGGGAGGGGAGGGGGAGGGGAGGGTAAGCTGAATGATGGAGGTAACAGTACAAAGGGGAGGGGTAGGGGGAATGATGGAGGTAACAAAGAGTACAATGCGGAGGGGAGGGGGTGTGAATGTAGGTAAAATACAGTACAAGGGGGGAAGGGGAAGGGGCAGGGCAAGGTGGAAAGATGGAAGTATGAAACAGTCCAAGGGGGGAGGGGGAGGGGATGGGGGTGAGGTGCCAGACTTTGAAGTCAGGCCCCACCACGTGAACCCATTTTAGAATTAAACCCTGAGCCAATCAGATTTGTACCTGTGTCCTAATCTTGCTTGCTTGCTTGCATACCTGATTGTTGTAACCTTGTTCTTTGCCTTTATAAGCCCTGTGTAATCACAGCTCGGGGCTTCCTCCTAACCTCCGCTGTGTCGGTGGGTAGGACGAGGCCCGAGTTGGCAGCTCGTTAAATAAAACCTTGCCTTGCCTTGCTTTTGCATTTCGGAGTGTCTGAATCTCGGTGGTCTTTTTGGGGGTGGTCTTGCGACTTGGCACAACATTTGGGGGCTCGTCTAGGATAGCCCCAGAGACCCTGAGATCCCAGACTCCAAAGGTAAGAAAACAGCGCTGTTCATTTGTCTTGTCCTGTAATTTGTCTGTTTGTCTGTTTTGCTTTTGCTTATACTTGTAGGGCGCGAGTCAGTTTGGTTTTTGGCCGGAACTGACCAGGAGGGCCTCCTAAACGAGACTCAACACGCCCACCTTGTACTTGGGTCTGCTCCTTCTGCTTATCTGGCAGGAGGTTGTGGGCCAACTTGGGTCCACTCCTCCTGTACCCTGGCAGGAGGTTGTGGGCCAACTTGGGAGATCTCCAACTCGTAACTCGGGTCCACTCCTTCTGCACCCTTGCAGGAGGTTGTGGGCCAACTCGGGTCCACTCCTTCTGCACCCTTGCAGGAGGTTGTGGGCCAACTCGGGTCCATTCCTTCTGCACCCTTGTAGGAGGTTGTGGGCCAGCTTGGGAGATCTCCAACTCGTAGCTTTTCTTGTTCTCAGGCCTGTGTGTTTTCCTCCTTTTGTATTATACTTGTAGGGAGTGAGTCAGTTTGGTTTTTGGCTGGAACTGACCAGGAGGGCCTCCTAAACGAGACTCAGCCCACCCACCTTGTACTTGGGTCTGCTCCTTCTGCTTATCTGGCAGGAGGTTGTGGGCCAACTCGGGTCCACTCCTTCTGCACCCTTGCAGGAGGTTGTGGGCCAACTCGGGTCCACTCCTTCTGCACCCTTGCAGGAGGTTGTGGGCCAGCTTGGGAGATCTCCAACTCGTAGCTTTTCTTGTTCTCAGGCCTGTGTGTTTTCCTCCTTTTGTATTATACTTGTAGGGAGTGAGTCAGTTTGGTTTTTGGCTGGAACTGACCAGGAGGGCCTCCTAAACGAGACTCAGCCCACCCACCTTGTACTTGGGTCTGCTCCTTCTGCTTATCTGGCAGGAGGTTGTGGGCCAACTCGGGTCCACTCCTTCTGCACCCTTGCAGGAGGTTGTGGGCCAACTCGGGTCCACTCCTTCTGCACCCTTGCAGGAGGTTGTGGGCCAGCTTGGGAGATCTCCAACTCGTAGCTTTTCTTGTTCTCAGGCCTGTGTGTTTTCCTCCTTTTGTATTATACTTGTAGGGAGTGAGTCAGTTTGGTTTTTGGCTGGAACTGACCAGGAGGGCCTCCTAAACGAGACTCAGCCCACCCACCTTGTACTTGGGTCTGCTCCTTCTGCTTATCTGGCAGGAGGTTGTGGGCCAACTCGGGTCCACTCCTTCTGCACCCTTGCAGGAGGTTGTGGGCCAACTCGGGTCCACTCCTTCTGCACCCTTGCAGGAGGTTGTGGGCCAACTCGGGTCCACTCCTTCTTGCCGGAGGTTGTGGGCCAACTCGGGTCCATTCCTTCTGCACCCTTGTAGGAGGTTGTGGGCCAGCTTGGGAGATCTCCAACTCGTAGCTTTTCTTAGGCCTGTGTGTTTTCCTCCTTTTGTATTAATTGTTTTGTTTTTTGTAGCCTTTTGGACTGAACATCTGATCAGAGCTATGGGTAACGTTCTATCTTGAGGACCTCCATCTAGCCCCCTAGACTTGATCATAGCTCAGAACCAAGATTGTGGCCCTTAAGAAGGAAAAGTGGATCACCCTGTGCAAGTCAGAATGGCCCACCTTTGAGGGAGCTAATTGAGGGAGCTTTGACATAGGTAAGATCAGGACCTTGCAATGCCTAATCTACATCCCTCGTTCGGGCCATCCAGACAAGAGAGAAACCAAGAAGGAAGAGAAGAAATTGTACTCACCTGTCCTCCAGGGAGGAAGCACGGAGGAGGAAATGTTTCCCGCTCCATACTCCCCACCCCAGTTAACTCTACAAGAGGAGGACTCTGAGGAAAATGTTTCAGCTGTGCCCTCCGCTCCGGAGGGTCCTGCCCAGTCAACTCGCCGGCGCCGACAGCCCAGGACACGGACGCATCAGCCCCAAGTCCAAGTCCTGACCCGCAGCCGCCGACGGGGTGGACGTAGGGGCAGCCCAAGCCACCCACAGGTGGCAGGGAGTGACCTCACCATGCTGCGCTGTCATCTCTGTGTTGTTTCTTCTTTGTAGGTTTTTTGTAACAGTTTCCAGCAGGCCCACAGAGAAGCACAGGTGATTCCTACAAGTTTGTCAAGATCTAATACTGACCCTTAATAAGTTCCAGACCAGGGGACTGAAATCCTAAGAACCACGGTGGAAGGGACCCTAGACGGCATCACCACTTGGGTTCATTGCTTCCACGCCAGGCCAGCTGACCCCTTTGCCCTGGATGACAACTACCGTGATGGAACATGGGAGGTCTCCAAGCACCCAACTCAGCTGCTTTGCCTTCGCCTCAAGACTGAGACTAAGGTTATAGGTTCCTGGCTAGGTAAGGTCTACGCCCCTGAGTCAGCCTGAAGAAGTTACAGAAGATGGATGAACTTCACCCATCAGCCCCCCTTTAAAATCAAGGGACCAGAGTTGTTTTTGGGAAGATGAGGCAGGATAAACTAGAGGCATGCAAAACAGAGGTACAGAGACTATTCTTTTAAGAAATGGTGACAGGCCCTTTGGTTACTACACTGGGCCCTACTGGCCCATGCCTTACCTCTATATCATCCCCTAGACGTGCAAGCCATTGAAATGGACAGAATGGAGCCATGATTGGCTCCCAAGGTACCAAAAAGAAAAAGGGGGAAATGAGGTGCCAGACTTTGAAGTCAGGCCCCACCACGTAAACCCCATTTTAGAATCGAACCCTGAGCCAGTCAGATTAGTACCTGTGTTCTAATCTCGCTTGCACAGCTGATTGTTGTAACCTTGTTCTTTGCCTTTATAATCCCTGTGTAATCACAGCTCGGGGCTTCCTTCTAACCTCCGCTGCTTAGGTGGGTAGGACGAGGCCCGAGTTGGCAGCCTTGCCTTGCTTTTGCATTTCGGAGTGTCTGAATCTCGGTGGTCTTTTGGGGGGTGGTCTTGCGACTTGGCACAACAGGGGAATCATACAGTTAACAAACAATAGAAGGGGGGAGCGGAGGGGGAGGGGAGGGGAATACGGAGGGGAATGATGGAGGTAACAGTACAAGGGGGAGGGGGAAGAGGAGGGGGGAATGATGGAGGTAACAAACAGTACAAGGGGAGAGGTGGTGGGGGAGGGGGGAATGATGGAGGTAACAAACAGTACAAAGGGGGAGGGGGAGTGCGAATAATGGAGATAAGAAACAGCCCAAGCGGGAGGGTGGAGGGGGAGGGGGATGATGGAAGTAACAAACAGTACAAGGGGGAGGGGCAATAATGGAGATAAGAAAAAGCACGAGGGGGGAGGGGAAGTGGGAGGGGGAATGATGGAGGTAACAAACAATACAAGGGGGGAGAGGGGGTGGAAAGGGAGGAGGAGGGGGGAATGATGGAGGTAACAAACAGTACAAGGGGGGAAGGGGAGTTTGGAGGGAGGGGAAGGGGGGAATGATGGAGGTAACAAACAGTACAAAGGGGGAGGGGGAGTGGGGAGGGAGGGGAGGGGGAATGATGGAGGTAACAACAGTACAAAGGGGAGGGGGAGGGCTGAGGGAGGGGGAGAGGGAATGATGATGGTAACAAACAGTACAATGGGGAGGACGAGGGGAAGGGTGTAGGGGGGAATGGTGGAGGTAACAAACAGTACAAGAAAAGTACCCAAGTCCTAATGTACAAAACTGTAACCTCTCTGTTCATAAATTTGACAATAAATAAGGGGAAAAAAAGAAATGTGACAATAACAGATGCTGGGGGGTGGGGGGATATGGCCAAAGGGAACTCTTCTACAGTTAGTGGGAATGTAAATTTGTTCAACTATTCTGAAAGGAGTATAACGGTTCCTCAAGACACTAAAAATAGAAATTCCCTATGACACAGCAATTCCAGTCGTGGGCATTTATCCAATTAACCCCAAACCACACTAAGGCTAACAGCACCGCATGTTCATTGCAGCATTGTTTAGAATATCCAACATATAGAATCACCCAGATGCCCCTCAAGTAAATTAATGGATCAATAAAATGTGGCATATGTACACAATGGAATTCTATGCTTATGTCAGAAAGAATGATATTGCTCTAATCATAAGGAAATGGAAATAGAAAAAATAGAAAAAAATTACACTAAGAGAGTCATACCCAAAGAAACATAAACGCTATGTTCTCCCTTATTGGTAATAATTAGTATATGTTTAGGATAGTCCTAGCAGATGATCACAATAGCTCAATAGCTATATATGGATGATTACATAAGATGATGCTAAGAGAAATGGTGTCCAAAATATGGAAATAAGTGGTTTATCATTATGTTGTGAGTTTCACCCTACTGTGTATGTAACTGTACCCCATATGTACTTCACATTGACAATAATTAAAAAAGAAAAATAATTATATTAAGCAAAGTGAGCGAGACCAAAAGAAACATATGTTGCATGGTCTCCTTCCTTTATAGTCATTATAATGGGCCTAGGAATCTACAGGAAAACACAGTGATGGTAAAAGACAAATCATACCACTTATACATGATATATTATACAGGATTCTAGACATTCAAACAGTGAGACTAAAGAAGGATATTCTTAGGAGAGGATCACAAAAGCTCAATAGCTATGTGCACATGATAATACAAAAGGATGTTTACTGAAGTGAACTTCAAGAGATGGAAACAAGAGATTTTTTTATTTAACTTTCTAAGATTTTTCCCCTTTTGTTGTTGTTTGTGATTTTTGTGCTTTTTGCCTTGTATGTAAGTTTATCTGTTTTGGGGGAGAGTAAAGGGAAGTACAGAAATGGTGGAACAAAATGTGAACAAATGGAGCAGGGAAACTCATCAGATACTATGTTGAAAATTAATCTGTATAACTTGGGGGTGGTTTGAGGTGAGGGGGGGAATTGCGGAGTAAATGAAGGAAGAGGTGACATTGTTCAAAAAGAAATGTACTCAGTACATGAACTGTATAACTATAACCCCTTTGTCCATCACCTTTACAATAAAAGTAAATTAAAATAATAAAAATAAAAATTGAGAAACAGATATGAAAGAGTAATGGAGGACAAATTTAATCAATGAATGTTATACGTGGAAGTATCACAATGTATCCCCTTGACACAATTAATATATACTAACAAAAAATGAGCTAAAGCTTATAAAACTAAAAAAAAACAACAACACATCTCCCATATATTTAATAGTGTATTTGGTTCTTCAGAAATACCACAGGAGCTGTTATATGGATCTTCAAACAGAACCTTCAAAAGAAAAACCTATAAAACATTTCCCAAGGAATTAAAGAGCTCAATTCAGTAAAAATTAATAGCTTGAGGCACTCAACCTTTTTTCTTGGAGGCTGCCAAAAATTTCTTATTTTAATATTCCATTTCAACATCTAGGAAATGTGAATGCTAGACAGGATCCAATCACTGAACATTTATAAAGCCACATAGGTGCATGCACTAGGACTCATAGATTACAGGGCTTTAAAATTATATAGATCAAGACCTATTATTGCGCTGTAGAAGTGTGGCCTGAACTTGAGCTCATTGAAATAATAGCGCATATTTCAATGGTCAAAGATGAGAAATAAAATCTCATGGTAAGTCATACTGTAACAATAATAATATAATAATCACTGGGCCAGAAAACTCATGGGCTAGACTGTGAAATCAGAAGCTGATATGTAGAAATGCTGTCTGATCTGGGTTTTCTGAAAGTTCCCCAAGGTGTTTACTACTGAGTGAAATTTTCTTTTGTCCTTTTATTTGGGTCAGTCATAGGACTTGAGCTCAGGGCTTGGATGCTCTCTGAGCTATTTTGTTCTAGTCCAGTACTCTATCACTTTGAGCCACAGTGCCATTTCTGGTTTTCTGGTGGTTAATTGGAGTTAAGAGTCTCACAGACTTTCTTGCTCAGACTAGCGTTTGATCTGTGATCATCAGATCTCAAGCTCATGATTAGCTAAATTTACTGGTGTGAACCACTAATGCCCAGCTGAAATTTTCTTGTGACCTATGCGTTAATAATTTCCAAGCCTTTTTATTTGTCATTGGAGACATTTGAAACCTAAGTTCTTCTGGGATAGTGTTCTAATATTTACATGTAGGCCAAATACATATTGGCTGCTAAAACTTTCAGAAGAGCCAGTTAAAAAAAATTCAAAAGTGAATAAGTTGGTTAAGATTGCTCCTTTCCCAGCTATCTTTTGTCCCTTTTCCAGCCTTCTGTCTTTCAATCAGGCTGATTATCTTGCAACGACTCTTTATAACTTTAGACCCAAAAGAAAAGCTCTAAGTTACTATGAATGGGTGATGGATCAAGGATATTGTACTTGAGTTCCTGTCTGATTAAATGTAGTGGCCCTTGAGAATACAGATGTTCTAATCCTTTTGACATTGCCAGTGATCCTTTTTTGAAGGATGAGTGTAAAGGTGCGAAGAAGAAGCCCATGGGAAGTGTTGGGCTCAAAGTGTCATTCCAGGAGCAGGGCAGGTGTTAGTTCTATTGTGCAATGCAAGGTTTGAATCATCCACATGGCATTTTTGTTGAATTTTAGAGGAAATATTGGCAAAGTAGAACCATTCTAGAGGATGGCAAGCCTAGAAAACAGAAAATCTGCCTGATAAAGGAGAATTCTGGTTGGGTAGCCATATTGAGGAAATAATGACGATGTTTGCTGATGTATGGTAGGTCATTTCTACTACCAAACAGAACTTTGGCCCAAGAGTGGAAGTGAGTATGGAATAAATCTCTATTGAAAATAAGAAGTCCCCTACCACACACATGGTTGTTTTAAATAACTTCCTTTTATGTGCTGGCCTCATCATCCTTGATAGAATTCAGCAGTTAGTAGTAGAGATCAGTTCTTGCCTAGACCACACTTAACTAACTTCCATTCTGAAACAACTTCTAAAGTCCAGAATGTTCCCTTCCTTAGCTTATTCTAGTCTTTTGAGATTCTGCTGACTTTTTAAAATGTGATGTTTCTTGCTCAGCACATTCAATAAAACTCACTTGTGTAAGAAATACCCCATCCCTCAATCTTGTGAGCACGATAAGTACAATCTTAAGTACCAATTATGTGTCAAGCCTGTGTTAGGCACACAAAACGTCTTTTGTTGAGAGTTGGTCATCTGGGAGAACTTGTAATGACAGTGCAATGTCAGCATGTGTGTGAAGGGAAAGGAACAGTCACATGACTACTTGCTCAAGGCTCTGTAGAAAGACTTTTGGCATTTTGTTAGGAGATTGATGGGTGGGCAACATTTAGGCCCATTGTTACTCTACAACCCTTCTACAGGACTGGCCTTTTAAATCAACTTTCTGGAGAGCAGCTTGACATTGCAAGTATTTGAAATTTTGCCTGGGGTTGAATTTAAATGGCCATTTCTTGAATTTTTTTTAATAGAATACAGGAGACAGAATCATCATGATTTTTTGAAGAATAACTTTTGGCGTAAAGATCACTTGTTTGCAATCAGAACCAGATCTGGTTTCTGGTCAGCTTCTCTTCCCTTGTGTGCCTCTGCGGATTCTGTAGTTGGCCACATTCAGTCTTTCTCATGGGTGGTCAGATGTTACAGAGGTCATCACACATCTCTGTC
The DNA here is from genome assembly GCF_023159225.1 of Perognathus longimembris pacificus. NCBI lineage: Eukaryota > Metazoa > Chordata > Mammalia > Rodentia > Heteromyidae > Perognathus > Perognathus longimembris. The sequence continues at coordinate 39,728,484 of NC_063173.1, read as the reverse complement.
TTGCTTTGGGCCTGGACACACTGATCTATTTGTTACAATAGGGTTGGTCACCTCCAACTCAACCCTGTGAAAGGTCTGAGGAAATGTGGTTGGAGATGACAATCATGTGACAGACAGCTATCAGTTCAAAGCCGGTTCCATGTCAGGGTTGAAAGGAATGACAGGATTATGGTCCCTGGGAAGAGCTCACAGGGGGCCTTTCTCGGGGCCAAGGGACACATGGCTTTCTCCACTGGGGATCATTACACAATACACAATATGCAGCACTCTATTCCCAAGGCCTTGATGGTGGGGGGAGGTTGATTTTTACTTGCTCTCCTGTTGTTTTGGCTATTTGGTTGGTAGGCTTCAAATGCCCTTTTCTATGGTGATGAAAAAGGACTTTTGTAAAACATAAGTTTCGTGAAGGGAGCCATTGTGTACACATGTACCTTTGTTGTACCTAAGTCGCGAGAAGACCACCAAGAGGACCACCGAGAGCCAGACGTTCCAAAATGCAAAAGCAAGGCTTTATTCAGGCAGGCTGCAGTGGTCTTCTTGGTTGTCTTCTCGCAACTTAGGCATAACAGTTGGGGTTTTATCTGGGATACCCCCAGAGACCCCCAAGACCCCAGACCCAAAGGTAAGAAAACAGCGATGTTGATTTGTCTTGTCCTGTCATTTGTCTGTTTTTCTGCTTTGCTTTCATTTTTCTTCTTGAGAACGGCCATTCCGACTCGTTTTTCTTGAAGGGGTTGTCGAAGTGGATGCGCTTGCACAGCAATCCTGGGGGAACTGGGAGTCATCCCAGATCTTCCACCCTTGAAGGGGGACCCCTAGAACCCCGCCTTGATACTTGTAGGGTTCAAGTCAGTTCGGTATTTGGCCAGAACTGACTGGGAGGGCCTCCTGAGGTTCAACCTGCCCACCTTGATCTTGGGTCTGCTCCTTCTGTTCCTTCACAGGAGCCAAAGGATCAACTTGGGAGTTCTCCAGTTTGTAAGTCTTTTAAATATCAGGCCTGTGTGTATTGTTTTTTCTGTATTGTTGGAATTGTTTTACCTCTTGTTATTTTGTGGACTGAACAACTGAGACTGATATCCCTGGGCAACATCCCTTCCACTCCTGTGGACTTGATTTTAGCCTTCTGGAAGGAAGTTACTCACAATAATAATGTAGAGATCAAGAAAGGAAAGTGGGTGACTCTCTGATCTTCTGAGTGGCTCACTTTCGATCTAGGGTGGCCACCAGAAGGGACTTTTGACTTGAGTACAATTCTCAAAGTAGAGTGTCGGGAGCCGAGCTAGCAGCTAAGCTCATCTTGACCTCTGGCTGTGCTGTTATCACAAGGAATGCGGTAAGATTTGGCTTAATTGACAGCCATCACTTACCAAGACCTTTTACTGTGTCCATAGGCGCCTGGTTTATGTTTACCATTCAGCCTTGTCTGGTTTTATTGCCTCCTGTTATTACCGACCTAAAAGCTTTCTTATTTTTTTAAACTTTGGTAACCCTATGCCATTCCCTAGTTCCCAAACTGCATAAAAGCTGGATGTTAAGAATAAACGGGGCTGCAATCTTGAGTTTCAATCTCAAGATGCAGACCTCCCATACCCCATCTTTGCCTCTTGTCTTTTTTCTCTTATCTTGTATTTTTCCTTTTCTTTAATCCTCACCCCCCCTCATTCAGGATTCCTTTTCACTGCCGGCTGGCTTGGCAGGGTAGAGGACTATGTTTTTAATTCCTTACATAGTCACTTGGAGAGAGTTGGTAGATAACAAATTCTCCAAGCCCCTCCTGTGAGTTTATCCCTTCTCCTTTGTGTAAAAACTCATTTTGTATTTTAAACACAAATAGAAGTTCAACCACCTGTCACTCTGAGTCTCAATTACGTGTGGTAATATTTAGTTGCTTTTATTGTGGTGGCACTTACTAAAAAATTCATAGAGAATATTAATCAGCTATAATATTATGATAGCATTACCATATTACTGTACAGCATTATAAAACAGACACAGAGCATGGAGTGCTTAGAAAATTTGTAAGTACTGTATGTAAGCATTTAGGTTCTTGACCCACTTAAATATTCATTATGGTAATTTAATTTATTTAGTAATTATTTTCTGATTATATATAAAATGATTTCCCATTAGTATTTCCAGGAGGGTTATATACTTAATTTAACGTTGTCTTTTTTTTTTTTTTGCCAGTTCTGAGGCTTGAACTCAGGGCCTGAGCACTGTCCCTGAGCTGCTTTTGTTCAAGGCTAGCACTCTACTATTTGAGCCACAGCACCACTTCCAGCTTTTTCTGTTTATGTGGTAGGGAGGAGTGGAACCCAGGGCTTCACGCATGCTAGGCGAGCACTCTGCCGCTAAGCCACATTGCCAGTCTAATATCTTGGGTCTATTTTTGAATTGTTCATTGTGCCAGTTCTGAGGCTTGAACTCAGGGCTTGTGTGCTGTCCTTGTACTTTTGTGCTCAAGATTAGTAGTCTACCATTTGAACCATAGGCCCACTTCCAGCTTTTCTGGTAGTTATTTGGAGATGAGTCTCACAGACTTCCCTGCCTGGCTGGCTTTGAGCTGTGATTCTCAGTTCATAGGCTCCTGAGAAGTTAGGATTACAGGTGTGAGCCACTGGCACTTAGCAGCTACTTTTTTTGTTGTTGTTGTTCTTAAAATCTGATTGGAAAGATAATTTACAATATTTTAAGTGATTAACTGTTTTTCCTAAGTCAAATATTTTGGCATATTTTCTAGGTAATCAGTCATGTTGATGTAAAACATTACATGGAAGAATGTTTATGTGTTTATTATGTAGAAGACAGCAATTTGCATAATTGTTCATTCACTTGTGAAAAACCTTTTCCTTCTGTAAACCAGTCTAAAGCTACCAAAATAGGTACTGAGCTATTAGAATCTTATCAAACCATGTATTGGGCACTCTCTCTCCTCTCTTCTCCTCCTCTCCCCTTCCTTCCCCTAACCCTTCCCTCCCCTCCCCTCCCCTCCCCTCTCCTCTCTCCTCTCTTCTCACACCACCTCTAGTAACAAGGTTTGAATTCAAGGCTTCATCCTGGCACATATGCCCCCTCAGCTGGTGCTCTGCCACTTACACAACTAGCCCAGCATTTCACTGGTTAATTGGAGATGGAGTCTTTTGGACTTTACTGCTTGGGCTGGCTTTTAACCCTGACCCTCTGGATCTCAGCTTGCTGAGTAACCAGGATTACAGGCATGAGCCCCAGGTGCCTGGCTAAATCGTGTGTTTTAATTTTAACCTGTTTTGTTATGTTCAATGTACGTGACTTAGAAATGCATGATGACAGTAATTTGTATGCAGCAAACTACATTATTCCTAGAAAATTAAAGAACTACAGTGCACATTTTGATCATGAGGATTATTTTTTTAAAAAATAGATGAGTATAACCCTTGAAAGGACAATTAAAAAAAGATGGTCCAATATGTATATGAGGAAGTGTGATGTAAAACACAATTTAATGAGTTGGATGGTCCTAGATGCTATGAATTCTGAGGATTCAACAATGAGGTCTGAGATTCATACAGCTCAGCTTTCTAAAAATTGCTGGTAATTGATCTTACATTAGTTATCTCATTTCATTCCTACAACAACCTGAATATTAGATCGGGTATGTATTGAAATCATAATTTGCATATAAGAAAACATGGCCTAATATATGAATCTATAACCCCTCTGTACAACACTTTGACAATAAATAAGTATTACAAAAAAAAGAAAAGGAAAACACATAGAGAGGCTGCTGGCTACTCCAAGTGGAGGTGATAGTGTCTTTCTAATTATAACGCACATGGTAGCTGTGAGGATTATTCTAAAAAAAGATTGCTGATCAAAGATGGCCTTTAGAACTTTTGATAACATTGAAAACTACTAGATCAATCATGATTGCTATCAACCAACTAATTATGCCTATTTAGAAGTAATAATTATATGAGAGGATATCATCTTGACAGCTTAGCATTTTCTATTTTATGAAAAACAAGAAATGTAAGGTTAGACTCATTTTCTGTATACTGATGATGATCTAGGAGCTCAATGTAGTTCAGTGCCAATGTGAAACTTTTACATAGGACCATATGAAGTTCTGCCTAATGCTTTGCTCATTTGAGCTAAATTTAAAAATTCAAATGTTAGGGTCTTTTTAAAAATAAGTTAGGAATATATTTCTAATGAATGTTTAATCTTTCATTGGAAAACTAGGATTTTGTGGATTCTTTGTTGTTGCTATTGTTTGTGGGGCATGAACGCAGTGCTGTCCCTGAGTTCACTCACTCTCTCTCTCACTTCCTCTCTTTCTTTTATCCTTCTTTCCTTCATTCCTTCCTTCCTTCCTTCCTCTCTTCTTTGCCAGTCCTGGACTCAGGTCCTGAGCACTGTCTCCCCCCCTTTTTTTTTGCTCAAGGCTAGCACACTACCACTTGAGCCACTGCTCCACTTCTTGCTTTTTTCTATATATGTGGTGCTGAGGAATTGAACCCATGGCTTCATGTACCCAAGGCAAGCACTCTACCACTAGGCCATATTCCCAGCCCTTCTTCCTTTCTTTTCAAAGCTAGTCCTCTGTCACTTTGAGCCACAGTGCCACTTCCAGGTTTTTTGTGTTTTTTTTGTTTTTGTTTTTGTTTTGTAGTTAACTGGAGATGAGACTCTTTAACAGACATTCTTGTCCTCACTGGCATTAAACCACGTTCCTCAAAGCTCAGCCTCCTGAGTAGCTAGGATGACAGACAGGCATGAGCCACCAGCACTCTGCACATTGGGACACTTATGCTTAAATACCTCTTCTCCACTGCCTTATGGAAGGAACCCAAGTTGACCCCAGCCTCTTTTTAATTTTCCCAATGCTCATGTCATTCAGTAGTAGGAATTCCTGGTTTGCAGAGACTAGTCCTCTTCCTACTTTTCTGTCTCTGTCTCTTCTTCCTGGAATCTTCCCCGTTCATGTCTGCCTGTCAAATGGCTACCCATCCTTAACGACCTACTCAGATGTCAAGTTGAAATGATAAGCCTTCTCTTAAATCTTCCAGGTAGATCAGAAGCTGTGCTAGTACTAGTTATATTGCTCTTCCTAATAATGCCACATAATTCGTATCCAGTTTGTTTCTGAACTGGTCTGTCTCCATAGTGTCTTCCTCTATAGCACATTTGTATCAGAGTTCTATGGAGAGTTGGGAAACACACAGATCTCAATGAACTCATGTTCCAATAGGAGGTGATTTGGTTCATCCTAGCTGATACCTCTATTGTCTATATCTATTAGATAATGGGGTTGGGTTCAAGGACTTCCAAATGTCATTCTTGCCTTCAAATTTGGCCTTGTAAAACAATTTATTTTAATAATAGGACATGGAAAGTTTACATACTGTTCTATTTTGTTAAATAGAGATACTGTGATTCTTTTTGTTTAAATCTTCAAGTCTTTGTACAAAGGAGTTGTATTCACCATAGCAGTTGAGTACAATGCATCCCCTTCCATCATTCTCCCCATCTCTCCTAGCCCCATGCCCTGCCTCAGTTTTCTTAACCTTAAAAGATACGTACAAAATACACCACTTGTGGGTAGAGAATGCTACAGGTGAACAATACTGAAACATATTGCATCTGAAAATGAAGATGGCAAAACAAAACTCATTGAAAGCTATTGAATAATAGGGGTTGAGAGGGCAGGGAATGTGAGAGTAAGAGAAGGGTTAATTTAACAAGCTGTATCATCATTTGTGAAATCTCTTTTAAAATGCTAAATTGAAGAGCTCTTTTTCTGCAAGTAGTGTTTGCAGTAAGAACATTGTTAGAATGTTGAGATTATTTTTTCCCTTTTTATTTTGTATTAAATTGAGTACAAATATTATAAAAGTTAAATAGTTTTTACCCATACTCTCAATATTCCATTTTAAAATGTTAAATAGAAAGGAAATCAGCATGCAGAGTAACTATGGTGTCCAGGGTTGAAAATAATTATATATATAAATGAATGTTCTCCCTGGAAAGACACTAGTCAAATTTCACTTCTGCAAAGTTCATAGTATATGATGTGACAGTATATTTAATATAATTAAATGCAGAGGTTTAGTAAATTTTGGCCTCCAAAGAGAAAATTCAAGATGGTAGGTGGGATTTTCACATTACAGTGAGTACAGTGTTGAAGTTGACATATTTGGTCTCCTGGGTGTGCTTTATCACTAAGTGCAAGAACTCCACTCACCTATTTTAGCAAGGGAAAGACTATTCTCTTGAATAGACACTTAGGTCAGAGAAAATAAGGTCAAAAGAATTAGTTTCAGCTAGGTAAAGTGGAATTTGGTACACTCAGCATTTTCTCTTCCAATTTTTCTCTAGCAGCCAGCATTTTTTTTTAGTTTTTATTATAAAACTGATGTACAGAGACGTTACAGTTTCATACATTAGGCATTGGACACATTTCTTGTACTTTTGTTACCTTGTCCCTCATAACCCCCTCCCCGTTCCCCCTTAACTTCCCCCCCACCAGGTGTTCAGTTCACTTACACCAAACAGTTCTGCAAGTATTGTTTTCTAGTTGTTTGTCTTGTCTCTCAATTTTGGTATTCCCTTTTAATGTCCTAGTTCTAATACCAGTATACACGGTTTCCAATATACTCAGATAAGATTACAGCAATAGTGTAGATACAATCACAGAAGGTGATACAAGAACATCATCAATAATAGAAGCTACAGATACACATGGGATGTTGAAAGTAGTTACAACTGTGATATATCAATCATTTCCTTAAAATGGAGTTTGTTTCACTTAACATCATCTTATGTGATCATAAGGGTATAGCTATTGGGCTCTTGTGATCCTCTGCTGTGACTTGCCTAAAGCTGTGCTAATTATTCCCAATAAGGGAGACCATAGAGTCCATGTTTCTTTGGGTCTGGCTCACTTCACTTAGTATAATTTTTTCCAAGTCCTTCCATTTCCTTACAAATGGGACAATGTCATTCTTTCTGATAGAGGGATAAAATTCCATTGTGTATATGTACCACATTTTCCTGATCCATTCGTCTATGGAGGGGCATCTGGGTTGGTTCCAGATACTCGCTATGACAAATTGCGCTGCAATGAACATTGTTGTGCTGGTGTCATTACTGTGATTTTGTTTGTGGTTTTTTTGGATAGATACCCAAAAGTGGGGATGCTGGGTCACAGGGGAGTTCTACATTTAGCCTTCTGAGGAATCTCCATATTGCTTGCCAGAGTGGCTGATCCAGTTTATATTCCCACCAACAATGAAGTAGGGTTCCCTTTTGGCCAGATCACCTCCAACAACTGTTATTGTTAGTTTTTTTTATATATGACATTCTTACTGGGGGGAGATGGAATCTCAATGTTATTTAGATTTGCATTTCTTTTATTGCCAGGGATGTAGAGCATTTTTTCATATGTCTCTTGGCCATTCTCATTTCCTCATCAGAGAAGTCTCTTTGTAAGTCTTTAGCCCACTTGATGAGCGGGCTATTGGTTCTTGGTGGTTTTGTTTTGGAGGAAGGTAATTTTTTATTTCTCCATATATTTTAGATATGAGGCCTTTGTCCGTTGAATGGCCAGTAAAGATCTTCTCTCAGTCTGTAGGCTTTCTGTTTATCTTGCGAGCTATGTCCTTTACAGTGCAGAAGCTCTGCAGTTTGATGCAGTCCCATTTGTCCAACATTTGCTTGATTTGTAGCCTTTCTGGGTCTTTGTTAAGGAAGTTCCGTCCTGCGCCAAGGAGCCCAAGTGTTTCTACTACTCCTTCTTTTAGTGTTCTCAGGGTGTCTGTTTTGATTTCGAGGTCTTTAATCCACTTGGAATTGATTTTGGTGCAGTGTGATATATAAGGATCTAGTTTTAGTTGGTTGCATGTGTTGAGCCAGTTTTGCCAGCACAATTTGTTAAAGAGGCTATCTTTCGTCGAAACAATTCTTTTAGCCCCTTATCAAAGATTAAGTAGGTGTAGTTCTGTGGGTTCATTCCCGGGTCTTCAATTCTGTTCCTTTGGTCTTCAGTCCTGTTCTGGTGCCAATACCAAGCTGTTTTTATTACTATAGCTTTATAATACAACTTGAAGTTGGGTATTGTAATTCCTCCAGCACTGTTCTTTCTGCTTAGGATTGTTTTTTGCAATTCTAGGTCTTTTATTATTCCATATGAATTTCTGGTTTGCTTCCTCTATTTCATCAAAAAATGGTGCTGAGATATTAATGGGTATTGCATTGAATTTGTAGATAGCCTTTGGCAATATTGCCATTTCGATTATATTAATCCTCCCAATCAAGGAGCATGGGAGGTTTGTCCATTTCCTTAGTTCTGACTTAATTTCGTTTTTCAAGGTTTTAAAGTTCTCCTCAAAGAGGTCTTTCACTTCTTTGGTTAAGGTTAATCTTAGGTATTTTATGTTTTTGGGGGCTATTGCAAAGGCAGTTGCTTTCCTGATATCAGCCTCGGTCTTCGGGTCATTATCATAGAGAAAGGCCGTTGATTTTTGAAGGCTTATTTTATATCCTGCAACTTTGCCAAAGTTTTGGATCAGCTCTAGTAGCTTGGTGGTAGAGTCTATGGGATTCTTTAGGTATAGGATCATGTCATCTGCGAAGAGAGAAAGCTTAAGTTCATCTTTACCTACTTGGATTCCCTTTATATTTTCTTCTTGCCTGATTGCTCTGGCTAGGAATTCTAGTACTATGTTGAAGAGCAGGGGAGACAGTGGACATCCCTGCCTTGTTCCTGATTTTAAAGGGAATGGCTTTAGTTTTTCACCATATAGAGTTATGCTTGCTGTTGGTTTGTCATAAACTGCCTTGATTATATTCAGGAATGTTCCCTGGAATCCTAGTTTTTCCAGGGTTTTTAGCATAAATTGGTGCTGGATTTTATCAAACGCTTTTTCCGCATCCAGAGATAAAACCATGTGGTTCTTTAGCTTGCTCTGATTGATGTGGTGGATTACATTAATTGACTTGCGTATATTAAACCAGCTTTGCATCCCTGGGATGAATCCAGTTTGATCGTGGTGTATGATTTTTTTGATGACTTGTTGAAGTCAATCGGCCAGAATTTTGTTGAGAATTTTTGCGTCTATGTTCATCAGGGAGATCGGTCTATAGTCCTCTTTCTGTGATGAGTCCCTGCCTGCTTTTGGGATGAGGGTTATACTGGCTTCAGAGAATGAGTCTGGTAGTGAACGTTCTCTTTCAATTTCATTGAAGAGTTTGAGAAATCTTGGTGTGAGTTCTGTTTTGAAGGCCTTGTAGAATTCTGCAGTGAATCCGTCTGGACCTGGGCTTTTCATGGGTGGGAGATCATTTATTGCCGTTTCTATTTCCATACTGGATATGGGTCTGTTTAGGAGGTTTAAATCTTCATGGTTCAGTATGGGGATATGAATTTTTTCTAGGAAATCATCCATTTCTTCCAAGTTCTCGAATTTGTTGGCATAAAGGTTTGCAAAATAGTCCCTTATTATTTTCTGAATTTCGGTTATTTCTGTGGTGATGATACCTGTTTTATTTCTTATCTTGTTTATTTGAGTGTGCTGCCTTTGTTTTTTGGTCAGGTTTGCCAGGGGTCTGTCTATCTTGTTGATTTTTTCAAAGAACCAACTCTTTGTTTTGTTGATTCTTTCGATGGTTTTTTTTGCCTCTAATTGATTTAATTCTGATTTGATTTTAATTATTTGCTTCTGTCTATTGATTTCTGGTTTGGCTTAGTGTTCTCTCTCAAGGAAATTAACGTGCTTCCTTAAATTATTGAGTTGCTGTTTCTCCAGTTTGTTGATGTATGCCCTCAGAGATAAATATTTTCCTCTGAGTACTGCCTTTACTGTTCCAAAAGGAGCTGGTACTTTGTGTCCTCAACTTGGTTGAATTCCATAAACATTTGAATTTCTGTTTGTATTTCTTCAGTGACCCTCTGATGGTTCAGCAGTGTGTTGTTTAGTCTCCATGAATTGTAGCATTTTCTGTGGTGGCTGTTTGAATTGAGCTCTAATTTTATTCCATTGTGGTCTGAGAGAGTGCAGGGAATGGTTTTGATACTTCTGAATTTGTACAGATTTTCTTTGTGCCCTAAGATGTGATCTATTTTGGAGAATGTTCCATGTGCTGCCGAAAAGAATGTGTATTCTGTCCTTGCTGGGTGGAATATTCTGTAGATGTCGATTAAGTCTAGTTGGTCTATGCAATTGTTTAGTTCTGTGGTTTCTTTGTTCGGTTTTTGGCGTGTTGATCTGTCCAGAGGTAATAGTGGAGTGTTAAAGTCCCCAACTGTCAATGTATTTGGGTCTATGAGTGTTTTTAGAGTCAGTAGTGTTTGTTTGATGAAGTTGGGTGCTCCTGCATTTGGAGTGTAGACCTTTAGAATGGTTATTTCTTCCTGTAGGAGAGATCCCTTTACTAGAATGTAGTAACCTTCTTTCTCTCTTCTTACCTTTTTTAATTTGAAGTCAATTTTGTCTGATACTAGGATTGCAACTCCAGCCTGCTTATGGGGGCCATTTGCTTGATAGATTTGATTCCAGCCTTTCACTTTTAGAAGATGTTTGCTTTTGCTGGATAGCAGTGTCTCTTGGAAGCAGCAGAAAGTTGGATCTTGATTTTGATCCAACTAATGAGCCTATTTCGTTTGATTGGAGAATTAAGTCCACTAATGTTGACAGTTAGGATTGAGAGGTGATCGTTTGTTCCTTTCATTATCACTATCTTGTTTAAAGCTGTGTCTTCCCATTTCTTGATCTAGTGTTTACTAATTAGGGTTCATTTCTCTGTCTGTGTTGGGATCTTGATTATTTTCCCTGTATAGTACATCTTTAAGGGTTTTGTGTAAAGCTGGTTTGGTGGAGATATATTGTTTCAGATTTTCCTTATTGTGGAAGACTTTTATTTGACCTTTGGCTATGAAGGAGAGTTTGGCTGGGTACAGAATTCTTGGTTGGTAGTTATTCTTATTTAGAGTTTGGTATACTTCATTCCAGGCTCTCCTTGCTTTCATGGTCTCTGCTGAGAATTCTGGGGTAATTCTGATTGTTTTTCCTTTATATGTGATCGTTTTCTTTGCCCTAACAGCTTTGAGTATTTTTTCCTTGCACTCTGCTGAAGCTGTTTTGATCACAATGTGTCGGTGGTAAGTCATATTCTGGTCTGGTCGATTTGGGGTTCTAAATGCTTCTTGTATCTGTATAGGCCTTTCCTTCTGGATATTTAGGAAGTTCTCAGCTAATATTCTGTTAAATAGGTTGCCTATCCCATTAACCTCTTTCTCCAAGTTTTCCTCAATACCTATTATCCTTAAATTGGGCTTCCTGATCGTGTCTTGAATCTCCTGTAGCGATCTGTTTTATTGATTGGACTGGATTTGTAATTATTTTTTATCTTTCTCCATAGAATCTAAGGAATCTTCAGCTCCTGAAATTCGATCCTCTGCTTCAGTTAGTCGGGACTGTAGGCTAGCTACTTGATTTCGAATCTCTTTTCCTTCTGACTGGTCTTTCCTGATTATTTCCATGTCATTTCTTAGGTCCTGTATGGACTTCTTTACTTCATTAACGTCATTACTTTGGTTTTGAGTGTTGTCTCTCAAATCTTTAAGTTGGGTAGCTATCTTTTCATTTGACTCTTGAAGCTCACTTAACTTTCTATTTGTGGATGCCATGAAATTCTCCATTAATTTTGCTTTGCCTCCTCACACTCTAACATAATTGACTGAAGAGATTCAAACTTTTCATTTATCATGTTTATCAGTAAACTTTGTAGAGCATTTTGGGGGTTTTCTTCTATGTTTTTGATTGACTGCTCTGCTTCCTGCTTGTTTTGGGTGGGGGATAAGACTTCATTATTTGCCATCTTTCTTGTGTTTCTTCTGCCCATTTGAATTGGGAATGCCAGTCTACCAGCACCTGTGAGCACTGTTTAAGACCCAAAGCAGCCCTTACCAAGCACTGTTGTGTAAATCTTACAATTTCACAATTATATACAGATAACTTGTATACCTGTCTATAAAGTTAGATTGGTGTTCCTAAAGAATA